>NC_054550.1:7603183-7903183 GCF_017654505.1 Polyodon spathula | reverse complement strand
ACGTTCGGCACACGGACCATACTTGCATTTAAACGTGGTTACTCTCGGCAGGTCTTTCTTGCCCATCCCCCATTCCACTCCACTTAAAGAAAGTTAGACGCCCATGCAAGGCAGTATACATTTCTCACGCCTGTGTCAACAAGTTCAACACACACACACACACTTAAGAAACTGAAAACACGCTAACCCAAAATAGCTAATTGAAACTAGGTTATCAGAAGATACCATGCCACTTACCATGGCCCTGCTTTTATCTCGGGTTGTAGCAATCACTTTCCTCGGACAGTGGCTGCTATTCACCAGAGTTTCGACCATCTGCAGACCGAGGCCGCGATTAGCTCCGGTAATCATCAATGTGTGGCACTTTTGAAACCCACTGCTCATGTTTACAGTGTTACAAGGGTCTGGTATTGAACGATTTATTTTCTAACCCTAGTTGTTGGATTGTCGAGTACTGTGATTCTGGTATTTATGTTACAGAAAATAGGCGCGGTTACAGTTGTTATACAACTTACAGTATAGGTGGAGTCTGTCTTCGCATGACTGGAAATAGATAATTATTTAATGCGTTCACTAAGTTCAAAGTTGTGCCTCTTTATTTATGCATTTATTTTTGATAATATAAAACTGATTGTGTCTTTGTGCAATACCTGTTGAAAAACCTAACCATTTCCATCCACTATCAGAAACAGAATTGAATTACACAGGCTTCCGCTGCTGCTGCCCGTCATGATGAATGTGCTTGTCAGGTCATGTGAGCATTCAAAATCAGAATATGACGAGAGGTATGTAAAGCATTGCTAAAGGTTTAAACTTCCGAAACCAATTGGATTGCATATTGTTGCAGCCTACATAACCTCTCATATTAATAAGGCTATTATTGCATAGTCCTGAACAATAATGAATTGAAATATATATATTATATATATATATATAATATATATGATGAGGGGGGAAATATATATACATATGCGTAAATACAACATTGTATATTGAAGTATATACTATATATATATATAGTAGGTATGTATGCGGTAACAAAGTTTCAATTATGTATGACCAGGGTATTCCAAAATAGCATTTAATTAGATTAGGCTATAGGTCCTTAATAATTTGATGACATATTTAAATGAACTACAGTACTTATTTAATAAATATCGAAATACTGCCATCAGAAATAAAATGAGTAATTTTAAAGCGCAATATTCTGTCTGTCAGATCCACGTTTTACCCATTTCTTGCGAGGGCTGTTAAATGGGAAGAAGACAGTGAAGAATCTACAGGATGCAGTTATAAAATATCCCAAAAATGTGAACACAAAACAGATTAACGTGTTCATATCGGTCAATTGTATAATGATGCCATTTTAACTCATGACTTCGCTATGTTTCAGTGGATAAAAACTTAATTTAAATTTAAATGATTATAATCTAATTTAAAATTATGACAGAAATACAATTCTGGCTGTAATGTTTAGATCTGCCTCTATTTTATTAATTATAAAAACTGAAGGTTATGTACTAAAGCCGTGAAAGCAAGATAGAGCACAGGTAAGTATTGTGTAAAACGGCAATATTAGTGCAGTGCCAAATTCTGAGGAATGATAGAAAATTAAAGGGAGTGCGATATAATTAAAAAAAATCTCTGACCCGAGCATATATATAAAAATCTGCCCTACCAAGGCTCTGCTGTGAGGAGGAGTCCCTCCCACCTCCTGCTGAAGAGGGGCGTCTTCACAGTAGCATATTGCCATTTTCTTTCGAAATCAGAGGTTAGGTAATAACCTAACGTTCCCTTTCAAGTTGAATGGCAACCATTACCAAATGGGAAGCTGTACCAAAGCTGCAAGCTCCAGATTACTGACAGTACAGCCCCACGGCGATACTATCAGAGCCCTCATGATGCCTAAGGTCATGCTGCCTGCAGCACCCTAGAGCCCATACAGGGCCTCACTCGGTTTGCAACATCAAGGCGGTAAAAACGCACAAATGTCTGACTACCTGTCCATGTAGCAGCATTGCAAAGCTCATCCAAGGGGGTGCCATGAAAGAGAGCCCACAAAGTCACTTGGCCCCTGGTAGAATAAACCGTAATGTCCCCCGACATGGGGGAGTCCATCTGTTCATACACCAAGCGTATGGCATCTGCCACCCAGTGCACTAGACGCTGCTTCGACAGGGCTTGACATCTAGAACGGGACCCAAAACAGACAAACAGCTGGTTGGACTGTCTCCAGGACACTGTCCTATCCAGGTAACAGCGCAGAGCCTGAACCAGGCAAAGCGTGTGCTGTCTACAGTCCTCCTTTGACTCATGCGGGGGAGGTCTGAAAGCTTCCAAAATCACTGGTTGGTTAATATGGAATGAGGAGACCACCTTTGGCAAAAAGAATGGGTTCATTCTTAATGTTACCCGCGAGTCATTTCCAGTGAAAGCCATACATGTTTCACCGATGGACAGCGCATGAAGCTCACTTACTCTTCTGGCAGATGTAATGGCTAATAAAAACGCCACTTTGAGGGAAACAGGGCACAGCCCTGCTGAGGCCATGGGCTCAAATGGTGGATCCGTAAGGACCCCCAGCACCATCTCCAGATCCCACTTAGGGACCATGCTTTTTATCAGAGGACAGAGCCGGAGAAGAAATTGCACTGCCAGGAAGTGTGTCCCAGCTGACACAGAGTCAATTTTATCGAGGCACACTGATATTGCTGCCAAGTAGACTTTCAGGGTAGATGCAGATTTTCCTGCATCAAACAGATGTTATAAGGTTAGAATTGTCTCAATAGGGCAGGTCACAGGATCGTGACCCCCAGCAATGCTCCAGTCTTGGAAAACCTTGCATTTATATGAATACTGGGCTCTAGTGCTAGGCACCCTAGCAGACTACAGTGTCTCTACCATTGCGCCTGGCAAACCACATCTGGATAGACGGCTCCGTTCAATGGCCAGACCCAGAGTTGGAGCTGGGCTGGGTTCTGGTGCCATAATAACCCCTCTGCTTGGCTCAGGAGGTCCTTGTGGAGCGGGAGTTGTCGCGGTTGGCCCAACAACATGTTGGAGAGGAGAGCAAACCAGGGGTGCCTCGGCCATCTGGGTGCAACCAGCAAAACCTGGGCTTTCTCCACCCTGATCCTCTCTAGTGTCAGGGGTAATAGCGGTAACAGAGGGAATGCATCCAAGAGCTCCTGTGGCCAGGGGTGAGATAGTGCGTCTACTCCCAGAGGGCCCCCTTCTCTCTCCATAGAGAACCATAGGGGGCAACGAGGGGACTGGGCTGTGACGAAGAGGTCGACTTGTGCTGTACGAAACCTCTCTCAAATTTGTTTCACAACCTGAGAGTACAGTCTCCACCAAGCTGTCTGGAGCTCCTCTGGACAGGAGGTCTGCTGCTCTGTTGTCCAGAATGGGGAGGTGAACCGCCCTGATGGAATGCAAGTTTCTGTACGTCCAAGAAGGGAATCTGTGAAGGCCAGGTGAGCACAGGTCAACTTGGACCAGCACGTCCAGACCAGTACGTGTTTGTGCACTAATTTCTGGTGAAAATCAGATAACGCCAGGGCTACTGCTTGCAGTTCTTGAGCATTTATATGCGCTGGCTGTCAAGGCCGCCTCCAATGAACTTGTATTCCCCTCCCATTCCAGACTGCTCCCCAGCCCAGACTGGAGGCATCCGTAGTGACAACTTCCCTTCTGTGAAGGGAGCCGAGGGGAGATCCAAGGTGCAGATTGCCGGGGCGGAGCCACCACTCCAATGTCTTCTGGCATTGTCTGGACACTCGCATCAGCCGGTATCAATCGCGGACCGGGTGCAACTTGAGTGTTTTTATCCAGACTTGAAGCGGGCGCATTCTCAGCAGTCCTAGGGGAAGGATTCTCGAGGTGGCTGCCATCAGCCCCAACAACCTTTGAAACATTCTGACCTGTAGAAGAGTACCATCCCTGAATTGGGAGAGTGTGACTTCCAATGACCGAATCCTGTCTTCCGACAGTGAGGCAAGCATGCTCACAGAGTTCAATTTGATCCCCAGGAACACTGTGGTCTGAGACGGTACAAAGTTTCTCTTCTGTTGATGTACAGAGAGCCCTAACTTATTCACATGATCTATGACCCTTCTGGTGTGTGCCTCAACGCGTGCTTTGGTACGCGTGCAAACTAGCCAATCGTCCAGGTAGTTCAAGATCTGAATACCCTGCATCCTGAGTGGAGCCAGTGCTGCATCCATGCACTGTGGGGCGCTAGCGAGAGGCCAAACGGCAGCATACAGAATTCGTACACGTTGCCTTGAAAGGCAAAGCGTAGATATTTTCTGTGCGTGGGACGGATTGGGACATGGAAATAGGCGTCTTCCAGGTTGATCGATGTGAACCAGTCGCCCAGCTGGATGGACTGGAAAATCATTATGCGGTCAGCATGTTGAACTTCTTTTGTTTGAGGAATATGTTGAGGACCCTGAGGTCCAGAATAGGTAGGAAACCGCCATCCCTCTTGGGCACCAGAAAGTACCTGGAGTAGAACCTGCTGAGGGCATCGCTTGGGTTTACCAAGCACACAGTGTGCTTCTGTTGAAGACTGGCGAACTCCTGTTGAAGGAGAATCGCACATGCTAGTCCGACGGTGATAAAGAGCACACCCTTGAAGGGTGGAGGGCCTAAGCGAAATTGCAGAGCGTAACCATGTCTCATAGTTGTTAGCACCCAGGAGTCCTGTCTGCAGCCTTGCCATGGGTCGTGTCCAGTGGTCAGTCCGGTTGTGAGGGGGGAAGGTGGCAGTCAGAGCCCTTCAGGGGCGGTCTTCCTTGGGCTTGGGAGGGGGTATATCTTTCTTAGGCCCCTACCTCGGTCTCCAGCTGGAGAATCAGGTACCCCTGGTCGGCTTTTCCTCTGCCTGCTTGTTTGGCCTGTGGTGGAGGGCGGTGTTCAGGCCCAGCTACCCCGGCATGCTGGGAAGGCCACCTAGGGCGCTGCTGATAGGCAAGAAGGCATGGAAACTTTGAAGCGACCTCTGTGGCCATGTGGGAAATCTCAAGGCTCACATCAACAGTCACTCCGAACGTCTGCCCCAGTGTTATAGGGGCATCCAGCAGCGCAGTCTTCTCCTTCTCCACCACCTTGGCTTGGGTCAGCCAAAAATGTCGGCAAGCGGCCACCAGCACCACCAGAGACCTCCGTGATGCCTGACCCAGCTCCCCCATCAGGTCAGTTATCGCTCCCGTCACCGCCTGAAGCTCCCCAGGGTCTGTCTCTGTTGCCCGCTCTTTCAGTCTTGCCGCTAGCTGAGACTAGTAGAGCACCAAGACGGACATGGCGTTGGCTGCTCTCACCAACAATGCCACTGAAGCATATGCTTTCTTTAGCATTGTATCGGTCATTTTGCATGGCTTGGATGGGCAGGTAGGGTCTTTATCCCCTCTGGTGAAGGTGAACTCTTGCACCAAAACGCACTGATGTTTTGATATGACTAAATGGCAATTAACAAACGCATGTATGCATTTGTTACGTTTGTTAGTGTTTGTCAGTTTCACTGTAATCACTTGTTTTGTTGTAGAACAGCGACAATGTAAATCATTGGGGTCGCATTTTAAGGTATTACTTTCCCTCTGCCTACACTTAATCGATCGCTGATTTTACCTGGCATGCAGTCATGTCATAGAAAACAGTTTAAACTGGGCCACCGTGGTAAATATGGGTGTTGAAGAAAAATGACAAGTGCCATATGTAGCAGATACTTTTACACTTTGTGATAAATTAAAGATGCTTCCTCCCTGTGGCAAGTTAGTTTCAGTTAAGATGGCAAGACATCACATCTGACAAATGATAGGCGATTGGCTGGTAAGTGCTTCCCATTACAGTCTCAAAAGAATACCAAATGAGGAATGGTACAGGATTGGCCATGAATCACTCCAGAACACCCCTCCTTTGTAGACTGTCATGTCAATTTCAGTGGCGTCCCGGCCCGCTATGGAAAGTGATGCTAAACTAAATTTGTATTTAAAAAATGAGGTTCATCATTCTTCACATTCAGTGGCAGTCCAATGGATGTTGAGACTTTGGCTTGCAAAAATCAGACAAAAATGAAGACATACATGTTCATTACGAATCGCAAAGCACACTGCAGTCTAGTCTTGTCTCCAAACAGCACCTCCTTTCTTGTACAGGTTACCTGCAGTCGCAGTCTCATAATCCCTATTTCTCCCATGGTGCATCAAGGACATACTACAAGTTCACCATCTTTGGGATTCCGGACTCCAGAAGGCCTTACTCAATATATGATATACCATAATATACGATAAATCGGTAAGGTTAAAATACATCAAGCCATCTGACTTGTTTCAAATGACTATTTTACATGTTTTAGCTTTAGCTACACCTGGGTTATTTTATTGACAAATGTGTAGTTGCTGCCCTTATACCATTTATCTGTTGCCTATTAGCAACACTTCATCATTAATGACATCAAATAAAGTAGCCCAGCTACCGTAGATATGTATTGTGCAGATTCAGAAACTTAAAGGGAAAAGGTTTTATTCAGATTTGTTAGCAAAACTGAACAATATAAAATGACAGTCAACCTCATCAAATGACAATGCAGTACAACATTTTCTGATATTCTTTGTATCACATTTCTACAAAAGTATAAAATAGAGCATATGTCCACTAGTACAGTATATGCATTTTCCAGTGCTGAATTCTTTCTCAAATGGATTGTGCAATGTAGCAGCCTGTTAGACCAGTTCACACCCTGTCCTATGAATGGCATGCAGTGTTCTTTTTAAACTCAACTGCTGGAACAATAAAGAGTGAGGAAGCAAATATGCTAACCCTTTCATCGTGATTATCTCGATATTGAATTAATAGAATTTCACAGGAAACAAAAGTCACATGTTACAATGTGGGTCTTTTCTTGCAATCTTGGGTATTTTTAGATTGCTGATGACTTGCATTTAGCTATTCATGTTAAATAAGTTGGTATTTAGCTTCACTGTTGTCTCAATGTTGTTTTGTTATATAATAATGACTGTACAAAAAGCTAGTTACATATAAAGAGCAATTAGTTTATTTTGACCTCTTTACTGAAAAGTCTCTGATGTAAAATAATCATGGTAATTAGGAGTTTATTATGCTTTTCCAATACATGTACAACACTTCAGTTGGAACAGTTGAAAAAGGCTTCATGAACTGCCAAACTTGATTAAAATAATGAAATAATAATAATAATAATAATAAAAACAACATTGCTTAATACAAGCTGTAATTTTTTATAAATAAGGCCCTATGTATATATACAAAAAAAAAGATCTATTCACATTTATTGGAAAAGAGACTTCTTACATATTTCTGGTATTTACGTGGATTTGTTATTTCCTAATCTGAACAAATCTGTGATATTTTGAGTGTAATGCAAATGTGTTTTCACTGTGCTGTGTTGCTTGTTTAATGAAGGCAGAAGTGAAAGAAGCTGTTGCCAGTATAACAACTGACATCACAGAAGACACTTTTATTCAGGATTCACAAATACATGAAAATGTTTTTCCTTCTCAAGAACTTTCAAATGAACAAAGATCTCGAACTGGAATTGACAGCAGCCAGCTGGTAAGAACCACCATTTAAATGCTTCAATATTTGATCCTAGTGGACAGAAGATGCCAAGGGAGGGAGTAGGAGAGGATGGGGTTAGTGGTACATTTTGAATTGATACCGATTTTATTTGTAGTGATGTTGACAATAACTTATATCTAGCACACTATTTTACACTACAGCATAGTATATTTAAGTCAGTTTTGCTATTTTACACTGCTACTGTTAAAAAGAAAACCATGAAGATCTTGGCCATGATTGGTTTGAAGCGCTTATGACATTTAATTCACCTTCCTTGACCAGCACAATCCCCGAATCTCAATACAATTGAACATTTTGGGGATTACCTTCAACAGCACAAAACACAAGGCAATCCAAATTCAGAATGTCATCAAATCTGAATTGCAAGTAGCTTTTTAAAAAGACAATTCTGCACATGGTAAGAGCGACATCTAGTGGTTTAAAAAAAGTATTATCAAATGTTTGTTTTCCTACTACAACCAAACCTGTTTAAAGATCACCTGTAGAGTGACCACAGTGATGAATGCAGGTTATTCATTCATCTTCCAATTGATTATTTATACCATGCTGAAAACTGAAGTTGTCCAAGAATCCACAGTAAACACATTCACAGTAACTCCATTTAGGTGTTCTAACTGGCAGTCAATTACAGAGATGTAATACTTTTCAAATATTTTATTTCTAGGGACATAAAAGTGTTAGAAAAATCTGACAGTGTTATATAATGTAGAAGCGGTCGTGACAAAATTAAATAAAAATAATTTATATTTTGAAGTGATAATTTGCTGGAGAAAAAAAAAAAAAAAAAAAAAAAAAAAAAAAAAAACTTTATTTATATTGTCATTCACCAACACTAAAATTAGTCTGCTTTTGAATTGTTAATTCAGAATACTATCAACCATAGTAATTTTACAGGTAGTTTTACACAATTGATGTGTGTGCAATTGATAATATTATTGTGGATTTATATTTTTAACTAAAACTAAAATGTTGTTTTCAATTTGTGATGATGTGACTTTTTGGTGTTTATTCCCGCTGTTTGAACTGGAGATTTAGCTCATCCAATGGCTTCACATAAATAGGAAGCATACCAACCACAACAACACAAGCAGCTTGCATGACTATACCACAGGTATGCAGATCCTGGAACATATTACTCTAGTAACCAATGTATGGGCAGGGTGAGTTCAAATAGAGGTACCCTTTGGAGTCACATTGTCGGAGATGTTTTTAAAAATCAGTTACCTGAACATGAAACCTTAAAATTTGCATCTCGTTGAGCTAGATAGACTGACCCCCCTAGGCTGGTGTAGGGCCAGTTAAAGAAAGGTATGTTAAGGTCTGATCTGTTAAGATTATGTTGATCCTGAGGTGATTCGTTTCATTGTCTGATATTGCAGGGTGTCCTTTCATTTGATTTAAACTGGAACAGTGGTTCTCAAAGTTTAGCCCACAAGACCGCAGTGTTGTGGGGACTCAAATACTATATATATATATATATATATATATATATATATATATATATATATATATATATATATATACAGTACTGTGCAAAAGTTTTAGGCAGGTGTGAAAAAATGCTGTAAAATAAGAATGCTTTCAAAAATAGACATGTTAATAGATTATATTTATCAATTAACTAAATGCAAAGTGCGTGAACAGAAGAAAAATCTAAATCAAATCCATATTTGGTGTGACCACCCTTTGCCTTCAAAACAGCATCAATTCTTCTAGGTACACTTGCACAAAGTCTGGGATTTTGTAGGCATATAGTCAGGTGTATGATTAAACAATTATACCTAACAGGTGCTAATGATCATCAATTCAATATGTAGGTTGAAACACAATCATTAATTGAAACAGAAACAGCTGTGTAGGAGGAATAAAACTGTGTGAGGAACAACCAAACTCAGCTAACAAGGTGAGGTTGCTGAAGACAGTTTACTGTCAAAAGTCATACACCATGGCAAGACTGAGGACAGCAACAAGACACAAGGTAGTTATACTGCATCAGCAAGGTCTCTCCCAGGCAGAAATTTCAAGGCAGACAGGGGTTTCCAGATGTGCTGTCCAAGCTCTTTTGAAGAAGCACAAAGAAACGGGCAACATTGAGGACCGTAGACACAGTGGTCGGCCAAGGAAACTTACTGCAGCAGATGAAAGACACATCATGCTTACTTCCCTTCACAATCGGAACTGGGACACCTACAGTTCAGAATGTGAAATTCATTTGGTTGGGTGTACATACACAAAATGGCTGACACAATCCTCCAAAAGATGTCTTCTCTACAGGTTCTGAAGTTTTTTATTTTTTTTTGTTGTTTTTTTTTTTTTTACCGATATTCAAAGATATAAATACACTAATAACCCTATTCCTACTACCCAAAAATAATGCACAATCAACATGTATTGATCAATAACTTAAAAATACTCAATCATAATTCTATGGTTAAACTGATAAGAAACTGTCTAAATGTTTGAGTTTCTAATACATTTAACTATAGAACACATGTAATAAGCTTCATTCATAATTGCTGATAACACCATTAGAGGTGATGCTTTTAATCCTTTATATAACCTTGGTGTACATTTATTTAGTACTCCATTCGAAAAGATGTCTTTTAATATTTGTATAACTCAATTGGTTTATAAGACCTATTTTAATTACCTAAGCGAGAGCTGGATTTTGATCTGCTGCTCTAGGCACTATATCAAGAGTTTCCAACCCTGGTCTTTGAGAGATGCATGGTCTCCTGGTTTTCATTTCAACCAAGCTCTCAGTTACTTAATTGAACCAATTACTGGCTTAATTAGTCAAGATTAATACGTGTTCAGATCTTTAGCCACTGATGATGTAAAAAAACACCTATAAAACCTGCAGGATTGGGGCTCTCCAGGACCAGGGTTGGTGACCCTTGCACTATATAAAACTATAAGAAGTCAATTCGATTTCAATTCCATTTCAGAGATTTACCCTTTCATTTCATAGTTTTCTATATACACCAAACTAGAACAGTTTACTGATTCACAAGATTTTGACAACCTTATAGGACCGTGCTGATTTAAAAAAAAAAAAAAAAAAAAATTAATCAAAGCTTGTAGTTTAGGAGTTCTGTATTTACCAATTAATCTCAAAGGTCATAAAGAGAAGAATATTCATAAAATCCATTAATACTTGTACTTTTGCAGGCATTTTGGCAAATTAGCATCCTGCAGTTCTAAATTAGACAATAAAAGAAGTGATAAACCTACTCTATGCACATACGTACATATTAGCATTAGGCTCATTTTCTGTTTTTGTTGAGATAATTATCTTAGTAATTGCTTTTTACCTCCATTAAATCTAAATTAATATAATTAATGTATTTAGCAGGAATACAGTGGGGTAGTAGTATTATGTCAATGTCATCATAATGAGAACCATATTAATGACTAAAGTTTGTGTTAAATTACAGTGACAGAGGAAGAAAATTACCTTAAGTAATTCACATCATCACCATGGCTACAGTGAAGAGCAGAAAAACACCAAAGAATGATGGAACTACCTGCTAACAACTTTTTTGTAAACAGCACAGAATGTCCCAGGAGCGTAATTTAACATGACTTGTAAACATTTTCTTCAATGGAAGACATGGATAAAGATTTGCAGTCAAAACCTTTAAGATTTTTACTAAGTTACTGGAGTGCACATCTCATCACAAGACCACCGCTGCGAAGAATCCAACTGCCACCAAGCACAGCCAAAAATGGGCACGGAAAAGGAACTGTTCACTCTCAATGCTGTACCTGGACCATGCTAATTCCACTGGATCTTTCTGCTGATGCAATCCAATCCAATGGTTTAGCTTTGTGATTCTAAAGAGTACATTTTTTTGTGAAAGCAAATGTGAAGCATTGTTACATGCCTATCTACGTAAAAGTAGAGATTTGAATTGCTGCTTCATTGCCAGTCAACAAAATTAATAGTATGCCGCTATGGTTCATTTAAAATCTGTTTTTATGGTAACTTCATACACAAACCAAGAATCAATGGCCATCAAGAACATTTGTAATATTTTTCCGACTGTACTGATGGCCAAACAATCATGTAATATAAGTCAAATTATAAAAACTCTGCAATGTATGCAAACATTAATTGGCGTGTGATCTACTAGACTTTTTATAGGCTGTGTGAGATTTGTGTGTAACTGTTCAGCAACAATGATGGGAAAGCAGAAGGATCTTTTTGGCTTCACAAAGGGCATGATGCCCATAAGTGGTTGCATTGATCAACCTTTCCCTCAAAACAACGTTCCTGAAAATCACCACCGAAAACTCTGGTCGCAAGCAGGTCATGATGGATTGAGTCTGCAGACCTGTGCAATCTACTGTAACAAGCTGTAGACGTGCTACAGTTGCACTATAAACCTCAACCATGGACAAGGTGTTTATTGAATGGTATAGAGCCCCATAATATTGAAACTGATCTAAAGACAGCATTTACTTTACAAGCCTATTGAAAATATTACCTCTAGTTTCCTGTCAAATGTGCAAAACAATATTTTTGCTACAACAGAGCTTGTCAATGTAAAAAGATTGCAAGCATAATATTGGCACACTTATGTGCCCCTACAGTTAAAGTTACCTTTGGAGAATGTAAACAACATGGATTGTTAACAAGTTCTGTTTTATAACAAAATACAATGCCCAGAAGGTTAAACTATGGAATGTGAAGAAATTAATTCGGGAAACAATTAAAAAGAAGAAAACTAAATATAATGTGTTAGTGTTCGTTCCACATCGATCAGTTATTTATTTTAATTACAGTGTTAGTGTTAGGAAGAGGCTTGACTTAACCACTCCTATTCAGGGTCATATAAATCCCTTCTATACACCCCTGTTGCAAACTGCTTGCTTGGAGATGTGACTGGCAGAAAGGCGGTATTGAATCAGAGCTCCCATTGTATCTGAGTTGTTTGGGTTCGCTACCAGTGTTGCTGGGTGGGTACAGTGGGTCTCTATCAGCTACTAAGGAACATCACCAATTTTCACAGAAAAGGTAAGAGCAATAAACTGTTCTGATATATTTTAAAATTGAAAAAAAAAATAAACGCACACTTTGTTATTATAATTTTTTTTATTTGTTTGCAGAACAACAGACCTGCTTTTATGTGCACATGTATAGTTATACTACTATTTCTTTTTTTTTTTTTCTCCAGTAACAGTGTACTCAAGGGTGCTGGGGGTGCAGTAGCACTCCTGGCTTTGAATGGCTTTCATTTTATCCAGGGTTACAGTTTTGTTCAATGGCTTTCAGCACCCCCACTATAAAAATTGTTCCAGTGCCACTGAATGTACTTAACTTTAACTTTTTGTGTCTTGTAGAGCAGAGTCAATGCAAGAAACTGGAGTACACAAGCAATGATGTACCTTAAAGGACGATGTGAGTTTAAAAACTAAGAATATGAATTATTGGAACATTTAAACTAATAGATTTCTGAATAACTAAACCTTTTATTAAAAGATATGCATATATGACCTCATCCGAACCAATATGTGATACAGATTTAATTTATTATTCCATTAGCGTGTTATTGGGCGTTTTACAGTATTTAGATGCACAGTTTTATAAGCAAATATGTTTAAGGCTGTATGATATAGGGACAGGGACAACTAACAGTAAAGAACAGGCCTACTTACTATATGAATTAGTAGGAAAATATTAAGCATTATGGGTAAATACGACATGAAATGTGAGGGGAGAATAGTAACAAAAACTTTTTTTCCTAACGGAAACAAACCTATTCATAGGCGGTGGGGTGTTTTTGCACTGAAGTAGTTTTATTTCTTACAGACGGCAGGAGATATGCGTCAGATTATGATGAAGAGGATCAGTTTTACAAATTTGATGCGAATAACTTGAATATGCTTCTCAAAGGTATTTCTTGATTACAATATTTTAATCATTAGTTCAAATTCTGGAAATAAATGTAATGCAAGTTACATTTTAAGTAGTAAAGTCTGCTGGTATGTATGTATGCATGTATGTATGTATGTAAGTACATGTATTATAATGGTTAAGGTACTACAATATATCTGCACTGCTCTTGGATTGATATTCAGTTTGCACAGAAGCCTAACGTTCTTTCAATCATTTAACCACATCAATGCACTGATTGTTCTTTACAACACTTCTATGTGATTCTCCTTCCACATCCTTTTCCTGGTTCAAGATGGGTCTTGTGTATATAAGTTGTCCCCAGTTGAACAGTTATACAGTTTTTTTTTAAATATAAATACACAATCTCAAACTAACACCCACATTATCTTGTATGCAAATTACCCACAAACATAATCATAATGACACAAGTGCTTTATATGGATAATCAGACAATATTAAATTTACTGATAACCACATAGGATAAGGGTCATGTCATGTCACTAGTTTAATTTCTAGTTTTGCTCTGGTAGAGTGGATTCACGTCCTGGGTTAAAGTTTTATCTCTGGTCTAGCCCAGAAACTGCTAACCAAATAAAATGCAGTAAGCCCATATTAGTCGAGGGGAATTGAATGTGCACACAAGTTTTATGTCCATCTTATACCACACTTGGCAAAATAACAAAAACTTGCAAACTGTTTGCTGTTGAAAGGCATTAAAAAACTTTCCGACCAGCCTTTACTGCGGGAGAGTGACTTAAGAAGAAGAAGAAGAAGAAGAAGAAGAAGAAGAAGAAGAAGAAGAAGAAGAAGAACTGCCAGGCAGTTTTAAGGCTCCCAAGTCCCAGTATCAGTACCCGTCTAAGCGTGTTTAGTTCTCAGTGTGCCAAGTTTAAAATCAGCAACTTCAACTGCTCCACAGAAGAAGATTTTGAAAGTTTTTTTTTTTTTTTTTTCAAAAATGCGTCAGGCAGCCATTTTATTTAACGCGAGTTTCTTAAAAGTCAGTTGTATTGCTACAGTGTCAAGGATGATGCTCGTGAAGTTTCGAGTTAGTCAAGTAAACCAACCTTTTGTCAACTGCAGCAGTTTTAAATTTCAGACGTAAAAGTACACCTGGCGGCCATCTTGTTTTATAAAATATAACCATTTTGACATATTTGTATTCCATTGGTACTGGGACAGTAACTACCAAGTTTGGAGTTTGTTGGTCAAACGTTGTTCAAATAGTAGCAGTTTGCTGTTAAGGGCGCGTTTCGATAGAGTTTGTGGCAGCCATTTCGACATTAAAATTTATCGCAGAAACTTATGCTTCGCAAACTTGATGCGGGTTTGGATGCTGATGATATCTGTTAAGTTTCAGATCAATTGCTTGACCAGTTCCCAAGAAGATTTCGAAAGGTTTTATCGAAAATGGCTGCCTTTGGCTTAGAATAATAATAATAATAATAATAATAATAATAATAATAATAATAATGGAGGACCATGTACGCAATGACACTCCACACCCTCCACTTCCCCGCCGTCGTCTCCCGCCGAGACACCGCATGGCGGGAGACCCTCCGACCAGCGGCGGGCGTCAGTCCCCAGTGGGAGGCCCTGTACTCCCCCCGCTGGTCTCCAGAGGAGCTGGGGACCTGGGATGGAGGGACCTGGGACGGAGCGCTAGTGTCAGGAGAGATCCTGCGTCACTTTACCGACTCGGACGCCGCATGCCCTTTCTGCGGTCAGTCCGAGTTGGTGGCTCATATTTATTTTTTATGCGCCAGACTGCAGCTGTTCTTCCTGCTGCTGAAGAACCTTCTGCTGCAGTTCTGGCTGCACTTCTCCCCCACCCTCCTCATATTCGGGCGGAGTCTGCTGGGGACATGGCATCGTTTATCGACCAGTGGACTCTAGGGGGCGTGCTCTGTACCACCTCCCCATTTTGTCTAAACATTTAATTTGCAGTCGTTTTTTGACCGGTTTTCTTTAAATGAGTTAAAAGCCCATTCCTTTTGGCATCCTCAAATTGAGGATGCTAATCATTTGACGGTTGGAGATGTCCTGTACATTGGATGGTCCCATTTATGGGCTTTAAATAGGACTAATAATAATAAACTTAAAAAAAAAAAGAATTTTCAAGATAACGATATTTCGGTGTTCTGTCGCATCTTTCGGCTGCTGAATGCCTCTTTGAGACAACAGATTATTCCAAAAGCAATCATTACCGCCTAAACCTTCAAAAGATGTTATCACCCCGGCTGTAAGTATTTCTTTGTTAATAATTGTTTACATAATTTATTGATATTGAAGAAAAATCTGGTACTGACAACTGCTCGACCAAATGTGTATAGGCTAAGAGCTTAATGTTGTCAATTACTAATAAATGTGTGACTAAGTGGACGCTGTTTTGTGTATACAACTATAAGGGTTAAATAGTTCAATATAATAGGGTCAGTTTGTTTCAATAGTTTTTTTTGTGTGGTTAAACCTTTTCGTTTGCACATGCCTTGTAAATTGTAATAAATCCAACTTTATAACCCATGCTATTTACGCAATTGTTCATTAGTTAGTTCACGTAGCCGACTGCTCAAGGAAAAAGGTCACCTCAAATGTGTTGCAAATAGATTCAGTTTCGCGTCGTTACTGCTTTGATATGAATTCTTGTTAGCTTGTAGCCAAGAATGCAAGTTAATTCAGTTAACAGTCTCCAAGTTAATTCAGCACACACAGCAAATCAATATATTATTGTTAATAAAATGGAGATTGTCCAAATTGTAGTTTATTGTATCTAATAAGCTACTGTAACATTATTCGATAATTTAATGTTATACAGCCTAGTATAAAGTATGCAAACTGTTTCTTATTGCCCTAAAACTAAATTTGTTGTCTTCTTTGCATAATACCGTAGCAGTTAACACAAAGAAACATCAGCTGTTTAAAATAAATAGTTTATTTGCTTAATATAGATATCATGCACTTTGTAAATGAGGGAAAGCAGCTGAAAACAAAAACAAAACATAAAAAAAACCAGAAGTGCATTCGTTAGAGGGACTCTCTCTCTCTCTCTCTCTCTCTCTATATATATATATAGAATGTATCCTGTGAAGTCAGCTATATATTACAGTGAAACCATCTCATACATCAGTGTCACCACCTTGTTACTAAAAATGATAAAGTCTGTATTATATGATCCCTTTTTAACATTTAGTGAAGGCAATGACGCAACATGTTATGTAGTTGAGTGTCAGTAAAGCTAAACACCTAAACCCCGAAACCAAATTCTAATCAATATGTAGTTAGAATGTGCTGTTTCAGCGGTATGTGAATATAATAACTGCATTCCAGCAACAAGCTTTCGCCATGGGCACGATGTTCATGACCATCTTGCTTCCCGCGGGCTGGATCCTGGCTCACCTGGAGGATTACAAACGCAGACCCTGAACAAGAACTCAAGCTGAAGACCAAGGCGTAAGAAACCCAGAGCGACTGTCTCTCAACATTTCCCAAACAGAAACAAGTCCACCGAGACGTGAATTTACCTGTCTTTGCTCTCAATACCCTTTTATCATTAAACTGTAACCATACTTAATGTGCTTGTTTTTCATTTTATTTGACAACATTCTGCAAGGAACTTGTATTGCTATAAATGTTTTATTATTATTAAAAATCCATTGATTGAGTGCAAACCATGCAATATTATGAAATGAAGTGGTGGAACAGATTGTACTGTCTTTTATCAAACCAGCTCCAAAATTGTAATTTCATTTAGTTTTCGAAGTTACAGACTTTTGATTTTGCTCCAGTTTAAATGTCCTTCCATTACAAATTGAAAACAGGTGCATTAATACAGTTTTGGTTTCTGTGGAGAGTAGCCTATTTATCACAACCCTTTGTATACAAATGTTTGGCAGAAATAAATAAATAAAACCTTAGAAAATAAGAACAGCCAACAGTTAAGATCTTTGGTGTGCTCGTTATGCTGAAGCCTGTAACAAGACTGTATTATTGCATTACAAAATACATAGATTTTTGTTCATTAAAGCAAGTTCATTTAAGGGTAAATTAACTTTGGGGAAAGTTCTGGCCATGGCTTCCATTTGCCCAATAATGTCATTTCAATGCCACTATTCATTTATATGGAGGAAACCAAAGAGCACAAACACTAACTATGGCTCCTGATGACAGCTTTATAAATGGGGCGTACAGTACACTACAGTAAGGTACAACATATAAGTAGGCAAATGTTTCAGTATAGTACATAAGTTTAACTATTTTTGATTTGAGTGTTAAGTTACAGATGTATTACAGTAATAGTTCATATTTCCCCTATCCCAATTTCAAATGATTTTTATCATTAGTAGATTTAAATACAGACAGCACGTCTACTGCTGTATAGCTGCACCTGGAAACAAAGCTCCCAAATCCAGATTGAACAAAGGTACAACACACAGAGATTACCAACACACTTGTGTCTTTTATTTGCATTTCGAAAGCGTTAATTGAGGGTGACAGTTTGTTGTCCAAAGACAGAAAGGTAGCACACATATAGTCACAGACCTGTTTCCATCAAACCACTGGCAACACTTGTCAAGATATCAGTAGGAGAAAAAAAAAAAAAAAAAAAAAAAAATCAGCTAACGTCAGAAGACCAGTATCTGACTGTTTCATTCTGTTTGTTGCTTACATTTAAAACCATAAAAAATGTATTCTTCTACAGCATGGAAGAAAAGCTTCTTATCACCAATGGCTGATTTCTAGATTAGAAAAAAAAAAAATTAGAAATCTATTTATTTTCTCCTGCCATTTCTGAACAATGTGTGCATCACCCAAGACATTTTTCCAAACAAACTGCTTCTGTAGGAAGAGATCTCTACACTGTAGACCTGTATGAGACAACTCAGAGAGTCGACAGTGGAATCAATGCTTTCAGTGGGGTTGAAAACAAATGGGCTGTCTGTCATACAAACATATCATTTGGTTTATAAAAATCTTATAGCTTGTAATAAAGCTAGTCTCATTTGTGGGTTGAACAAAAACTAGCCTCATAAAATAAATTTAGGTACCATACTGTTTTAAGAAAAAAAAAAAAAATTCTTCTTTCTTATTTTAAAAGGGCTTATTTTATTGAAAAAATTTCAGTCTTAACAGTAAGCTAGCTTTAGTCTACATGGTGTAGAAACATCAATACAATTTCTGAAAATCCCTTATTTTGGGCTACCTGTTTATTAAAACATTCCAACTCTTACTTTAGTTCGTGGCATTGTGCTTGACTATGATGACCAAAGTACAGTATTACTGGAAACGTGCTTTATACAAATAAGAGAAATAATAAAAGCTAGTAATTAAAAAAAATAAAATAAAATAAAAAAGCTGAAATTTAAAACATATTTTAAAAACAACCATAAAAACGTATGGCACCTCAAACAGTATATATAAAAAAGGAAGAATTTCTATTATTTCATCATATGTCGTCCGACGCTGTTGTGTGTGTGTGTTTTACAGTTGCTGTTCTGAAACATATATGGGAGTCACCAGTATTACAATTTCAGACAGTTTAAAAACATCCCCCAAGTTCCATTATGCAACATTTTGTGTTAACAATAACACAATAGATCTTTACACAGTTGACAGCAGGTTTATGTCAGGATGTCGTGTGCTTGATGTTCTACCAGCATGGCTGTATTTTTAACATCTCCACACCAGAGGTCCAAGCGATCATTCATTCCCTTAATCTGAAACACATCAGAAGGCATTAGCATACTGCTTCAGATAATGAATGCACTCATTTAAAAACATGCATTAGATAGGATTAGTGTTTCTATGTGTCATGTGCCTGCAGGTTTTGCCTACCAATCCATATTCCACTAATCCTGAATTTAGTTTTTTTTTTGTTTTTTTTAACAGGCTCTGTATGTGCAAATAGCTGTTGTATCAGCAGTCTATATTTAATGCAAGGGTGCTTTGTAAAGCATTTATTATACTTGACTGAGTGACTAAAGTATAAAAAGACTGATAATCAGTAAGTCAACTAAATAAAAATGGTTTAATAGACAAAGAAATAAGGTGGAATAATCCAATAAATGATACAGAGCAAGACGAGAAATAAACTTACCTGTTGTAGATCCAGTACCCTTGGCTGTACCCAGGACATGTGAACTCTCTGGTCTACCTCATCAATGTTGCCCTTTATCAGACCAACGGACAGGGCCTTCATCACCAATAACTCCACCTGCAAACACACAGGACACAAGGACTGAGTTTCGATGGGTTTACTGTATGAACAGCATTTCAAACAATTCTAAAGTGATGAAATTCAGGAAAGGATCATCATCTTGAAATAGATCATAATCTGTGTCTCCATTGACAAAACAAGAAAGATTAAGCATGTAGTATGGTGCTCGGGCCCGTTTCACAAAAGTCCTGCGATTGCGATGTTCTTGCGATGAGGTTGCGAGGACGCAGAGGTATGCGCTATGTGCCGCTGCTTGCGCTTACTCTTGCAATCTGCGATGGGTGAAATCACTAACTGTAATCAATTTTAAGGCACAGTGACTGATTAGGTAAATACGCAATGGCAAGATTGCAAAGGAAAGCTGTTTGTTGTTTTTTTAAAGAAAAAAGATACAATTATTAATTGTAATTATAAAAATAAGATACAGTCGACACAAATCGGTTCGATTTGGCAAGTTTTCTGGACGTTTTAGTCAAAGAAAACAGAAGTTACAGACAAAACATGGGAGATGAAAAAGCTTTAAAGTTGATTGAAGAAAACCAAAATACCTCACTGTTGACAAGAGATCCTGAGCTGAGTGACAGGCTGTACTTTGAAGTTCTATACATATATAAAGAATGCCCTGTGTAGAAAAAAAGTCAACGCTGTGCAGCAAACGTATTTAAAAGATAAGTTTACAGATCTGTGTTTACTTTTGTTTCTACACCACTGAAAAGGGGCTTTTGGTTGAAAAGTATGCAGGCAGCTAAGCACACTTGCTACCTTGAATCTTTTATTAGTCTTTATAATTATCAGGGGGCATGCCTGATAATCAAGCTGCATTTAGCGTCATTATTTAAATGTGTGGGGCAGGTAATAACATGGCCGTGGCTGCTGCAACACAGCTGTGTTATTGCTGTCGTGAACTGTAGCCTTTTGTTTCCATGATTTGGGGATCTGGTGGGTTTCTTTTAGATAGTTTTTATCTAGAAGTGAGAAGTAGGCCGTCACTATTTTTGTCACTTGAGTTTGGTCCATTTTATTTACTTGTATCAGGTTAGTGTGTTACATAACTTATTTATTGTACACATTTAATTTTGTTTGTATTATTATTATCATTCATGTAATAATTGTTGCACGGCATTGTCACCAATTTAAAGCAAGGCAATCTGCCCAATACTGCTATTATCATACTGAATAAATCAGTACTTTGGTATATGACTGTATTTAATAAATAAACCGTGTTTGTTTTTACAACTTGATCTTGCCTCAGTTACTGTTATTTTTCACCCACATAACTTTGGATTACACGTTACAATTTAGTTTTGTAATTATTGAAACCTATCAAAAAAAAAAACATTTTTGTATACTGCAGTTATACCTCCATTGTGTGTGTGTATCTGTGTGCATGCGTGGGGGGGGGGGGGGTTATAAGATCGAGACAAGTTCATATTGTCATCAAAATGAACGAGAAATCTGTTCAGTAAAATGCACAGTTTCACAGCAAGGTAGCAGTATGAGCCCCATGGTATGTCCTAAAACAGGACCTGCGATGAAAAATGCTACTTGCGGCTGCTGTCTGACTGCTGCAGGTTTCTGGTGAAGATCGGTGACGTCACAGCCCTGTGAAAGTTTTCTGAAACCCAATTTTTTTTTTTTTTTTTTTTTTTTTTATTTGCGAGGTGTTTAGGATTGTGAAACGTGGCAAATTGCTTTTGTGAAACGGGCCCCAGGAATCTGAACTCTCTTACATATACCATGTAACAGGGACACAAGCAAATAAACTCACCTCATTTACTGGAACCTTAGCACTCAAGGCAATTTCTTGAAAGGTTAGTTGCCTGTGGTTGGCTGGACGAGTAAAAGTCATCTAATAATATTAATGAAAAAAAATAAAAAAAATAAAGTAAAGAAATAAACAACTTCTCTTATGCATGCAACATTCCATAATAACAAATTCCAGTACTACACCTGGTGGAAACAAAGCCACACTCTTGCTTGCACTCTGTTAGCCAAGTTATCCTGTTATAAACTTAGCCTTATAGTAGGATTGTTTGGAAACTATATCCCTTACCTCCATGAGGCAGAGAAGTTGGATCTTTTGCATCAGACTCGACTCTTTGGCTGCAAGGTCAGGCTGTTAGGGAAAAAAAAAAAAAAAAAAAAACACCTAGACATTATCCCCCAAAATCTTATATATTTGGGCAAGCAATTGGGGGTGGGTGTAATCTAATTTAGTACACTGCAGGTACAGACAAATCAGTGTCTCTTCTATTGCTTCCTTAATTTAAGTGAATATGGTTTAAAATTGTCTTACCTGTTGTCCCCATGCAGCCTTGAAAGACTGAAACGTTTCCACGTTTCCACTATTGAAAGCATAAAGAGTGTCTATTAACCATTGTTTATCTGTGCTCCTCAGGGATTCCAACACTGGATGCATTAACTGCACAAGAAATAAACACAACAGCAGCAGGTTAGATGACAGGAGCAGAATGGGAATACAAAACACATTTCAGCAAAGTGCAATATTACATCAATACAAATTGTGAGGGGCTACGAGGGGCTTGATTTTGGTTCAAGAACATGCTAAAGTGTTACAGGTAGTGTGTGGTTGTTTTAACCTTCTGAGGATCCTGTGGGGTTCACTGCACTCTGATTCAGATTTAAAGGAACAACCAATTATCCGATAGCAAATGTAATCAAAAATACATTCACAGACTAAAATATAAGCAATGTTACCATTTCAGCTGAATAACAAATATAATTAATGTGACTTTAGTTTCCACCAGCTTTTTGAACACTCAGTAGCTTTAGCAGAGAGATTTCAATTAGTCAGTCTTTTGCTAATTTTTCGCTTAATTATTCCACTGTCCTCACCACTTTTAGAAGCAGCTGGTGTGTTTGCCACCCGTTCCACTTACTCATCACAAATGCTATCGCTAAAAAACATAATATCTTCAAGGTTTAACCTTCTTACAAAAATTTTTTTTTTTTTTTTTTTGTTGAATAACTTTAAGTAATAAACATTTACAAAATATAGTGAAAATCACATTTTTGTGATAGAATTGTTTGAAATGCTTTGTAAAATAAGGGACTGGGTAAAGGAAAGACACCACTTTGTATGATATTATTATAATTTAATAATCTGACCGCCACTTGCACCAATTGATAAAAAAGCAGAATATTATAACTTTTTTTGGTGGAAATTAAATTAAGCAAACATATCATCCAGGACATTTGTGTGTTGATTTAAAAAGCATATTGCAGGAGCAGTGCTCTTGTAGTTATGTTTTTATAATTTCTAGTTACAGCTGTTCATAATATGCTCTGTGTGTTGACAAGTGTCTTAAAATTTTAAATACATTTTTATTTATTAATTTATTTATTTTAACACTGGTTTGGTATAGTAAAGTTATCACCTGAAATCATATAGATGAAAAGAGATCCTTCCTCTACTGCATAAATTATCATAGGTCTAGGTCACAAACATGTGAACAGGAGAATGTTCTTCTACTGTAAGGTTACAATGTTTAATTCCTGCTTACCATCAACAGCTTGTTTTACTGCACAGATTTGTTCCATCTCAGAGTTACACGGCTCTATATTAGAACATCAATGCTCAGTTTCGTTATACAGTAAGCTTGGCTAGGTGGCGAGGGCCATTATAGTACCCCCAATGGGCCGCTGGTTGCCCACCACTGCACTAACTGGTACTAATCTCAGGATACCTTACATAAGATAACATGAAGTAGATTTATTCTAGTTTGTGACCAGTCTCAGTGAGTAACTCCTTAAATCAATGCATAAAAAAAAAAAAAAAAAAAAAAAAAAAATTCAGGATATGAAAATAACTTACAAGCTCTCCGAAATTGTAAACACCCTCCCCTAACAGGCCAGCCAGTCCCAGAGTGAAGGCTCTTTCCTGCTGCTCTGCCTCTGGAAGAGGATAGTGGATTGTCAAGGTCAGCAGATTGTAGTGCGATTAACAGACTTCCTTCCCCTAACAATACTGTTAGCAAGAACCTGAGCGGGGCCAACGCCCCCCACCGAAATCGAATTTCAGGGTTTTGCATGGGTCTAAATCCTGCATATGCTGGGCCTAAATATGTGCCTTAACAGGGACCCAAAATAAGTGTATAAATTTGTATTTTTTATGATTTTAGGCATTTAGGATTTAGGAAGTAAAAGATTTAGGAAGTAAAAGTTACTTGTGTGTGAAAAGTAATTACAAAATAATGTATTTCTATTAGAATTTTAAAACCACAAACTTGTCTTATCACACAGTAAATTCCACATATTATACAGAACCAGAGAAATTATATTTCAGGCACAAAAACAAACAGTCACATTATATAGATACCATAATACCACGTAAGACAGAAGAGAACAATGTGAAGCAGTTTCTAAATTAAAGATAAGAAGCAGTATTAATTGGTAGTAAATCTGAATACAGAAAAGATAAGCCATAAGCTGTATTATGTTCCATTTTTTCGTGTATTCCATTTTTTCCTTTGCATTTTATACAATAAAAAAAAAAGACTGAGTTTCTAAAAATATTCATGGAACCAACCAGTCCTTACATTTATTTTTAGTCTTCTGAGATTGAGTATACATACTTTCCCATTAACTACCAAGTCCAAGAATGTACACGTACATTAATAAATTAATTTTTAATTTTTTTTTTAATTTTTAAATGCGCTTGCGAGAACTGCCATTTCGAACACTGTTGATTTTAGTTTTCAGAAGTTTGTTTCTGTTGCATTTTCTGTAAACATTAAATCAGTTTCTACAGTAAGTTGTAGGATTCTTTTTTGTTATATATATATATATATATATATATATATATATACACACACACACACACACACACACACACACATTATATATATAAAAATTCTGTTAACTGTCGCTTCATTCAAATAAACACAACTAACTATAATGTATTGGTATTTACTTGAAAATACAAGTCCACTACATAAATATCAAGTTATAGGTATATGAAATGGAAAAACATGGAAACTACTTCAAATGGAAAAGAGTAATGTTGAAATGGAAAATCACTTTGGTGTACAAACTACATATACAAATGGTTTGGGATATTTTGTATTCATTTTATTAGTACACATTAGCACACATTAGCACAAACCGACATACCACTTCTTTAAGAGATTAGCATGAGCTACTATAGGAAATATGGAGCAGCTTCCCTTTTTGGCTGGTGCTTACAGTCTGCCTGAAAACACTGCAGTAGACGGTTTACTAGCTTAAATCTGTAGAAATTACATTTATGTAGGACCCTGGACAAGGGTAAAAGTTATTAACGTAAAAGTTTGAACATACATTTCCATTTGACTTAAACTTTTTTAAAAGGGAATTTAGATTTAAAAAGTCTTCTAAAAATAACAAACTTAAGTACTGTGCCTGTTTAAACAGATAGATAGATCATTTGTGTATGTGTGTGCCTATCTGCATCAGCAAAACAAACAAAGCACATACAAATAAAATAGTCATATTCATTAACTGCAGAATGTGAGTATCGTTGCCTGAATTAATTATACATGCTAGGTTTCAGATCGATTTTCTAAGTCAACACATAAGATATTTTACAATGCTATAACATACTCACTCTATTTCGTACACTTTGAGTAAAAACGACGATCTTACATAGGAAACATAGGTTGCTTGTTTAAAAAAAAAAAAAGTTATACAATGTCATAACTCTGTATGATTGTACAGTTTGGCCTTCATCACCAGCATCGCTTGTAATCTCAAAACTAACTGGTCCATTCATGGCGATTGGTCCATAACTATTTTTAGGTGGGTCATTTGGCAAAGTAGACGGCAATTTAGCTGGCAGACGACTAGAAATGAGAAGGATGTATACCCAATTAGGGGGTAAAGAACACATTTAAGAACGCATGAAGGCTTAACAACACTGCTGTTTTAAAGTGTTATATTATGCCACCAATCTCTATTTGATGCCGAGGGACTTAAACTGCTATACCGCTCTTGTCAAATAAGTCAATAAGGAAAATGATAGGCATGTGTTACCTGGTATGTCTTTTGCATCCACACAGCCCAGGTAGCGCAAAGCGTCTTTGTAGTAGGAGGCGTGGTTTCCTATGATGCGGTAATATTTGCTGGAGAGATCATAGAATCGCCCATGGACTGACGTCACCCCAGGAAGGTTATTGAGCATCTCCTCAACCTCTTCAATCAATTTCTATATTCAAACAAACAACAGCACTCACTACAACAGCCCACAGCTGCACATCTTTAATGGCAGTAGAGAACAATTTTAAAGAGATACTGCATTTTTTTATTTTCCTTTGATGAAAAGTTATCGCTTCCTAATACTAAATGTGGAGTGCTGTTCTTGCAGCATATCATTTTTAATGGCTTTCTTGAATGTGATTAGTACCTGTCATGGGCTGTGATGGTTCCTAATGACATTTTATTGGAATTATTTGTCATTTTGTCACATCTGTACATATTTTTTAAAATGAGTCAAGTTTACTGCACTTAGAACTATGAAACTAGGTACAAATTGTAAAAGTGGCAGCTTTTTGATGCAGTGGGAGATTAATAATGCTAACTAGAAGTTTTTGTTTGGCATATTTTAGGAAATTAACCCAACTAAAATGTATAAACTAATTCTAAACCTTCATCTTTAATCAAAATGTAGTTGTGCGTTCACCTTTGTTGCCGGAAGGTCGTTTATTTCTAACTTCAGGCTGCCAATGGTCGTCTTGCAGAGAATCACTGCTTCATCACTGCTCTTAACCTGAAACAAAAGTCACATATTTGAAATGCTAAGAAAATACAACTGCTGAATTTACAATTATTTAATATTTCTGATTTACTATCACATTTTAAAATTAATAAATGTATTAATCTGTGTCTTACGGACACTAAGCAAGTTGTCTGTTTTTTAAAAACAAATAAAATGCCCTGTATTATACATTATTAGTGCCTGACAAACTTGGGAATGTCTGATAACATTGTATACAGCACTGGTCACACAGGGGTTTACAGATATTCTGGCCATAAAGCAAATAACTAGTGATCAAGAAGGTTTCATATATTGCCAATACCCCCCCCCCCAAGAAATCGACAGAATGAATAAAATGTATATTTAAATGTATTTACCTTTTCCCTGGTCTTTTCAAGAAATGATATGGCAACATTTGGATCTTTATAAAAATAAATAAATAAATAATAATACTTGGTTAAATAAACTTAAGTATTAAGAACATTAGAATCCTATTAATGGCACTTTAATACAGCAAGCCCACAGTATTCCTGATAATGGCGTAGGTGCATTTTCATAATGTTATTCACAACTGTATGCAGTTACATTATATGGAGCATCTAGCTTATTATTTGAGCTGAAAATACTCCCCCCATAATTTCTGAACACTGTTTACAATCTGTAAAGAATTATTTGAAAATTCTCACCTGTCATTTGTCTTGCTACATGGAGAATAATTTCCATAAGGGATAGTGGATTGATTCTAGAAGAACAAAGTAAATCTATTATACACAACTCAAGAAGCAGCAGCCTCCAGCAGAAGCACACCTATCCAGAAAGCTATCAAACCAGACATCTGGTGCATGATAAGGAACTTTAAATTATATTCCTTACCTGTGCTCAAAGTCACTAAGAAAGTTTTCATACAGCTGCAAGAAAAAATAAAATAAAAATTAACCTGTCACAGTCAATTATCCTTAACATGCAAACTAGGACATTAAAATTAAAGAGCAGAAGAAGCAATCATACACACAGTGTACTTCACAGTGAAATTAGAATTATAGACAATTCTAAAATAACTTATTTCAGAGCTTTTTACTTGCACTAGCCCTGCACCCAATACTAGTTTTAAAAAGAATCTTTAAATTAAGTATATTATTTACACATGCTTGAACAACTCCTATTTAGTAACCTAGACTTGGGTTTGACATACTCATGCTGTGATTAGTTGAGAGCAGATTAAGCAAGGAGATCCTTGTTTAAACACTTGGCACCTGGTCATTTCAGTAACATATCAACAAGGGAAGTTCTGAAACCGATTGCCGGGTACAGGACTAGTACCAGTTTCAAGCGCTAATATTTAGATTCTGTTTCAGGGCGAGCAATGTAATACTGTTCTACATGAACAGTAATCTACCTGAGTAGGTGTTCTGTAGAGACCAATGCCCTAATTCCTTTGGGTGCTCCTTAAACTTCATTAACTTGGATGGCCACCCATTGGATGAGAAGAGAAAATCAGGCGAATGCCTCTAAGTGTAGAGACAAACTTCTTTGGTGAAGGTCTTATTTTCATATTGGCTAATTTGAAGTTTCGGTAGCTGTATAAGGTGCTGTATTTGTAACTAGAACATTAATGGTCTCATCTGAGCTACAGCACATTTGCATAATTGTGAAATGATGTCCACAAGCAGTTGTTAGTAAAGTCTCACCTTGATAAGGCCTTCTCCTGCAGCAAAACAGGGCTCCTGAACAAAATCTGTGAGTTTGAGGGTCAGCTGGTGCCACAGCCTTGCAATGTGAAAGCAGAGAAATACAAGTGGGTCAGACTTTTTTCTTTTACCATCCGATTACTTGGTTTCAGTTTTAAATCAACAATATCATTAATTTGGTGTCTATGTGCTACATTCCCCCACAGATTAGCTTTCCTCTGTGCCCTACTGGATACTTTGTTGACAGTTCAGTGTGTTTACATTGGTTTTACTTGCAGGGACACAAGATTCATTGTGCCTTAAAACATGAAAGATAGACCATTGGTGATTATATATCAATGGGATCTTCCAGCACACTAACATCTGTTTTTCAAAAATTGTGTTGTATGTATGTGTGATTTTATTTATATTTTTATATCTATCTATCTCTCTCTCTCTCTCTCTCTCTCTCTCTCTCTCTCTCTCTCTCTCTATGTATATAGATAATATCTATAGATATATATCTATAATCTATATATATATTATATATATATAATATCTCCTAGATATTAGAGGACACCCCATATCCAACAGTGGATTTGTAAATGGCATGTGAATTTAAATGTTTACTTTCTCCTTTGAAAAATAACATACACAAACATTTTAAGAGGACAAACACAACACATTAGACAACATGGTACGTGCACTACTGTGTTAGATGATAGGTCAAGCCTACTCTATGTTTTTAGGACCCAGCGGAACTCCTAGAGATTACAATGCATACTCCATTCAAAACCCTAAATGTCATTTTTGTTAACTGAACGAGTGACTCATTTATTATAAAACAGCGTTCATAAGGATGTCTCACTAATACACCACTATGTTATTCTTAACAAGCGCGTCTCGTTCTACACTGGGCTCTAAAACACGGGGCCTATTTGACTCTTTTTCTTTCCACCCTCTACATGACTCAGCTCATGTCTGCTTCTAGCTGTATGTGTTCTGCATCTTTTCTCTTGCTTACTTCTTGTTGTAGAGTTCCTCCAACGTGTGCCATTCTGTAGCCAGTTCGGGAGTGCTGCTTTTACTCTGCTGCTGTTTGAGAAATCCTGTAACATCCTTCATTGTGAGACCACAGCGTTCGTGACAATGTTTCTAACTGTATGAAATGTACAAGACAATTGTATCACAGCCTCAAACACACACTACTGAAGCAAAGCTTGCTGGGAACTGACCTGACAGCCATTTCTACCATATTCCTCGATATACACTTGCAATATCCCTACAGTAAGTAGTAATAAAAAATAAAAATAAAAACCTTTATTTAGAATGTTATTCTAGATGATCATATTCAAAAGGCTTACATATAATAAACGCAGTATATGATACATGTCAACTAACTGTATCCCAACGATACATTAATGGTTATGCATATCTATCTATCTATCTATCTATCTATCTATCTATCTATCTATCTATCTATCTATCTATCTAACTATATCTCTATAGATCTATATATCTATCTATAAATATAGATAGGTCGATTATAGCATTTATTTTAAATTTAATTTGACCCCACGTTATACTACGAACGTTTAAATACGCACATACTGTAGGGTTTATGGTAAAACGGATTTGTTTTCTTTCTGTATGTTGACGTTGACATCTACACGATGAAATTAAAAATTGCTGGACTACTAGTTTGTCCGTGATGCTGTATATAAAACATTCATAGGTTATTTAGTTGTTTTCGACTTGGCAAATAATACAAGTTGTAGAGAGCTTCACTTATAACTGTGTATGTGTGTGTGTATTATTACGAGTGAAGATGATGACCTCTGTCATATCCGACCAGTTTCGAATGTTACTCCATCGTAAATTTAAATCAACTACAAAATTATTAAGTGTAAAAAAATTAAAAGGTAGTGTTTTTTTATGTGCTTGTTTTTTTCCGTGCCTTGAAAAAAAAATGCATTTGTTGTTGTTGTTGATATTTCTTACATAGTGTGTTAATCCAGTTACGTAGCAGAAGGATGTGTCGTCAAGCAGACTGTATGCAAATTATCTGATATAACCAAGGTCATAGAACAACGTATGCAATAAGTAAATCTTTGAAATAATGTAAACTCATCTACTGGATATTTAAATCATGTTATGTGCAGTGGAAATAATACTATCAAATTACTGTATATACTTTGTATGTCTATTACTAGACCCAGTTATTCAAGTGGAAGTCAACTTTTAATATGATTCACACAGAGGACAAGTGTGTTAAATAACGCATTACGTTGAATGGTATAAACAGAAATTAAAAATTATGTGAAATGTTTTATTTTCTTCAGTTTGTAATGCTCCATTATATTCTGAAGTTGCCTATGTCACACCAAAAGGACCAGGCTCCCTCCAGAAAGGTAAAGAGGAATATGTAGGCCTGCAACAGAAGTTATGGCACAGTAGGTAAGTAGGTTTCTTCCTGACACTTTTTGATGTGACAGCCTTGACCTCTTTGTGATGTGGATCGAGAAATTCCGAATACATTTGCCTATGGGAACATTCTATGTGCATGTACTGAACACATTGTGGCTAAATAATAAAAAATATGGTATTTCTGACCAGTACTTGCTACATTATTCTTTTTCAAAACTCCCACAGCACACTGCTGGAGGATACAGCCTGCTCACTTCATAATAACAACAACAACAATAATATCTTCATTTTTATATAGTGCCTTTCATAGTGGACCACCATCACAAAGCGCTTTATAGAGGTAGGCTGTCACTTACAATAGGACACTGATTTAACATCTCATCCGCAGGATGGAGCACAAGGAGGTTAAGTGACTTGCTCAGTGTCACACAGTAAGTTGTCAGCAATAGGATATGAACCGGTGACTTAGTGGTTACAAACCCTGGGCTTTAACTACTGGACCACACGGCCTCCTATACTTCCAGAAATCAGTATTTGGGTTTTTGAATTGCTTGTACAAGCCCCAGTGAAAGATTATTTTTGTTTGAACCATTTCATTCTTATGATTCTTCTTCTCTCAGAAGATGCTTTTCCACCAGCCACCCAGTATGGGGGTTGTTTGGGGGGAAAGATGGTGACCAGAAGCAGCAGACATTGGAGGATGTTGCCAGGCTGATAAAACACAATGAGTACAGGAGGATTGTAGTAATGGCTGGGGCTGGAATAAGCACACCCAGTGGAATCCCTGACTTCAGGTAAAACTGCACAGGTCGCACTGCTTGGATTTCAACATTGCAAGCTGTCAGGGCAGGACTTAGCTGGGAGACCTCAAAGCAAATCAGGTGCTGTAGAAAGTGGTGTAGGTGGGTCAGTAGGGGGCGCTTTTGTATTAAAGCAGAATATGAATGATCAGACTAGTACAGTCTGTTAAGGGCTCAGATAATCAAGAAGTGCACGCAATGAAGTTATTTATATGGTAAGACTGCTTTAAATATATTGTTTTTGTTTACATAGGTCACCTGGAAGTGGTTTATATGATAATCTCCAGCAGTATGATATCCCCTATCCTGAAGCCATATTTGAGATTAACTATTTCCACCATAACCCAAAGCCATTTTTCGCCCTGGCTAAAGAGCTTTACCCTGGCAATTACAAACCCAATTACGCCCACTACTTCATTCGACTCCTGCACGACAAGGGGCTGCTGCACCGCATCTACACTCAGAACATTGATGGACTGGAGAGATGTAAGCATTCTGCATTCACTTGTGGAAGAGAGTGTTAATTGGTCTTTGGTTAATATAGACTTAGATACTGGAAATGCCAACTACCCTCCACCAAATTTGACCCAGAGTAAATTCAGACCTGTGTTAATTCTTATTCCTATCATAGACCCTTTTCCACCACGAACCCAATTTATAACCCCAGGGGATTTAAAACAGTGTATCAAGTAGTATTTCAGTGGAATTGTAAGAATAGGGTTTATTAAATAAGTTTATTTTGGTGATACGTGTTAATAGGGTCAGCTGAATATGTACTTGCCTCCAGTTTTCACTTCTCGTGTGAAGAGATTTTGTGGATTGCAAAATACCACCAATATTTCTACAAGAACAGATCAATGTTTATTAAGGTCAGAAAGAGAATGTCAGTCTTTATATTGTCTTTATTATTATTATTATTATTATTATTATTATTATTAATAATAATAATAATAATAATAATAATAATAATAATAATAATAATAATAATTAGTCATTTAGCAGATGCTTTTATCCAAAGCAACTTACAGAGACTAGAGGGTGAACGATGTCTCACAACTGCAGAGTCACTTACAATAGAACCTCGGTTTTACGTCTCATCTGAAGGACAGAGCACAAGGAGGTTAAGCCACTTGCTCAGTCACACACATTGAGACAGTGGCTGAACTCGGATTGGACCTGGAACCTCCAGGTAACAAGCCCCTTCTTTAACCACTGGCCCACCAAGCCTCTTATATTTGAATGCCTTGAAAATGCTCATTTTTTTGCAGTGGCAGGTATTCCTTCCTCTAAACTTGTGGAGGCCCATGGAACATTTGCTACAGCGACCTGCACTGTGTGCCGAACATCATACCCCGGAGAAGACTTAAGAGTAGGTGATTTGTCAACCTACGATTGCTTGCTGCAATAAAGCAGTTGTTATTTGTATTATTATTATAATAACGTATAGTAAACTCTTATTTGAATATCAAGGTAACAGTCTGTAACAGTTTTATTATTGTTTGCTATCTAAGACGGCTTATAGTAAAGGCTGTAAACTCTCAGAAAACTGTGCATTTCTTTTATATTGGGTTTTGTGAACATAGCCCGGTGCCCCTGTTCTTGACTTCATACTGTATTTTTTTCTTCTGCAGGCTGATATTCTTGAGAGTAAAGTCCCCAAATGTCTCACCTGTAAAGGTGTCATCAAACCAGACGTTGTGTTCTTTGGAGAGGAGCTCCCACAGTGCTTCTTCCTGTATCTAACAGATTTCCCTGTGGCTGACCTGCTTGTCGTCATGGGAACCTCCCTGGAGGTAAGGGGGCTATGGAAGAGCATGATTTACTAGTACTGGCAGGGCAAGTAGTTTTAGTAACCAAGGGTTTAAAATGAATTCACCTACTATTTAATTAAATATTAAATATTTTAAGCTTTCCTTTTTCATAGCCAGGTTCAAACAGATCTCTCCACCATACTGGTTCACAAGTATTAGAGATCCCAGTCGGTCGTGTGGCGCGTTTCAGAAGTAATTCAGTACAATAACAACTGTAGTTAATGTCGTATCACTGCCAGATTGTAAGTTATTGACCTAAAGATGAAGGTGTTACAGTGTCAGGCTTCAGTCGGGGTAGTTCATGTTTAAACTGTTGATTGGTGTTGAGCACAGCTGTTATAAAATGTCCAGGCTCCTTTTTTGTTCAGGTTGAACCCTTTGCCAGCTTGGCAGGCGCTGTGCGGGACTCCGTGTCCCGGGTTCTCATCAATCGAGACCTGGTGGGACCCTTTGTCTATCGAGCCCCCAGACACAACGATGTGTTGGAGCTAGGCGACGTGGTGAGTGGAGTGGAGAGGTTTGTTGAGAAACTGGGCTGGAAAGAGGAGCTGAACAAACTCATTGCAGTGGAAACTGGAAAGGTATGGTTTTGTCACAGCTTTTAGACTGTGTTGCTCTTTCCAACAACTGTAATGTTAGGCAGTACACTGTGAGAGCCAGTAGTATCACCAGACTATGTGATTCATACTCTAAGTACCAACATGAATGCAGAAACATTCAATCATTTTGGTGATGGGAATGCTTTTTCCACAGGCTGTTCAGTGGCTTTGAGTTAGCACTTAGATGCTGCTTTTTCTTTTACAGCTGGAGAGTAATAAGAAGGAAGAATGAACACCTTTTCTGCATAGCGAATATTTGGTATATGTGAAATGTTTGGATTTTTACGTCATAAGAAAATATCCCAAACTCACCTGGATTAACACTAAAGTAAACCAGGAGGTACCAACTAAATACATACATCAAAAACCTGTGTGGCAACTGTTCAGAGCCACGGTTTGATAAACTGTCAGATTACATTGTTTATTTAAGAATTAAAAATACATTATTTTAATAAAAATAAATAAGTAAATATATGCATAAATAAATAAATACTTTGAATGATTATTATTAAAGCAAGACAGTTACATGATTGACAATGGTCCTTTCCAATTTCAAGAGCCAAGTCTTATCTGTGTTGTTGTTTTTAAAATGTGTTTAGGATAACAGATCAGGCTTGTCTGTAAAGCCTGGTTTTAACGCATGATGTTTTTGCAAGTTTAGTTAGATTTGGGCTCAAACATTTTGCCCTACAACTTAAACATACACATTGTGATGAATGTTTGAAAGTTAAGTACAATTATAACATGCAGAAATCAGTGAAATTTCAAACTATACTTTGGGAACTAAAAACAATAGGGAATCATTTTTAAGCTGAAAACCCAAGGTGTCTCAGAAGTCTAAGAATGATGATGTTTTCCAAGCCTTTTGTAAATAAATGTTACTTCATAGAGTTGCTTGAATCTTTTAAAAGTAGACCAGGCTATTGTACCTTCTTGCGCTTACTCCTTAAAATAGAGGAGGCTTGCTATTTAAATAAGATACAACCAATGATATCCTTAAATGATGGTGCCTTAATTAATGTCACTTTCCAACACCACCTAGACTTGTAACAATGTGAATCACAGCTGTTACTGTATAACCAGGTTAATCAGACCCCAACTGGCAGACCCTTACAGAAACAAAATTGCAAATTGCAAATGTAAAAGAAATGCCTTGACACACAAAAAAAAAACAGAAGAATGTTCCAGTGACCATAAGGATTTAGTTGAAGAAGACAGCAAAGAAAAAAGGTACAACTTAAGTGTGCAAGTACTGCCAAGTTGCTATACATATTGTGGCAGAAGAAATAAAAAAAACACCCAAGCAATTTGGAAAGTAACCAAACACAAAAATTTCATACAGTATGCAAAAAGCAAATGCCCCAGAAAAAAAAAAGTTAAAAATAAGCACAGAAAAATGTAATTAATAAAAACCAAAAAACAAAGGCCATATATAAATCCAGTGCCTTGTGTTTTATTACCCTATGAATACATTCGCAGTCTTTTTAATTTAGTTCTGTTAACTTAGTGACCCTTATCTCATGCATCTCCAATTGAATTCTACATGAAAGTGGGCCCATAATATATAACTGATTATGTGGAACTAAAGAAAGGAGCATAAAAAAGCAGTCTGTACAATAACATGATAAAACAGGAAAACAAGTTTTAAATGATTTAATTTTTTTATTAATAATAATAATAATAATAATAATAATAATAATAATAATAATAATAACAACAACATCACATTTAATTTTGAGTATAACTGAATTAAAATTAATATTAATAATAAATTAAATGACTATATATACTTCTATATATACTTTCCATATGAATAATGCCACATCCCCTATGACAAAAACAATGCATGGAAGCTGGTTGCCAACAACCTCCCCCAGCTATAGCTCACTGCAGAGATGAGACTACTGTCTAATTCCAGCAGCCTAGGAGTTCACATTTTAGGTTGGTCAGTCTCTCCACCAGTCTTGCAAGGCTCCTTGAGTACACTGTACTACAGTTCTGTACTTGGTAACATTCAGATAAACCACTACAAATGTGCAACATAGTGACAAAATTCTACTGAAACCTGCACAAAAATGGCACGCAGCACAACCAGTCAAAACTGTGGACACTCAAGCAGCGAGCAACTCCCTTACAGCTGAAGCCATTGCTGGGAGGATGAGTTGGGAATTGACATGCAGTGCACTAAAGTTGGTCAGGATGATTATCTATAAAAAAAGAGTTGGATTTCCATTTATTAAAGCCTTGCGGTGTAGAGGAAGAAGATGTTGCCTTAAAAAAATGCAAAGCTCCACCTCTCCAGCAACTGATCCACCCAGCAGACTCTGGAAGTATGTGCCCTATGGATTAGAGGTTGATGGGAACACTGAATTTTACCACTAATCAGGATAATTTCTTTTTTTTTTTTCTCTCTCTTGCCGGAATGGTTTCCAAACTGTACAGCTGTACAGAGATTGTACCAGACAAAACAGCAAGTAAACTAACTGAGAAAAGAGTCTTTATGCAACCACTGTCAACTGTACACAGCACCCTTCCTAAATAGAAACAAACTAAACACTCTTGCCGTTCTTTTAGTCAGGGCCCGAGTCAGAGCCAGAAGACGACCTCTGTTCTGAAAGTCTTTGCATAGCTGATTCCAAACTCGCTACTTTCCCATCAGAGCCCACTGCCATGGGCTGAATCACTTGATCCCTATAATGAGAAATGGAAACAGGTTACTGAAGGACCAGGTAGACTCATCATGCAAAAAATAATCAACCAATAGGAGAGAGCGGTACAATTCTTTGCATATTTGTTTCTGCATGAAAGAAATGGAAACCTGCAGAGCTATAGTTTTCCATTGAAAATATGTCTAGGTTTGATATGATCAGTTGGCTAAGGATGACAAATAAATGGAAACACCTAAGATACAAACTTTTGTGTAAAATGGGCTGCAATCATCAGTCCAGTGCTAACCAGTTACTGCAGGTGATTCCCACAGCTCTGTTCCTGTTTAGTGAACGCATATCCATGTAAAAACAAGCCACCTGTTTGAAGAGTTTAGGAAGCTGCCATATGGAGAATCCCTATTGTGATTCAGGAAGCCTCGCTATTCGAAACCATTTCACAGCAGGGCTGGGTACTCCTCAGGGATGACCCTTCTGGAGATCAGAAAGAAATTTAGCCCATAAATAAACAGACTGCTCAAAGGTCTTCTGTTGCAATGTGTCAACAAATTGGTTATGCCATGAAGCCTTCTGTTAGTTTCAAAGAAGCATATAAAGTGAAAACATCCTGAAGAACCCCTTGTCCTCACCATAGTGCTGTATGGATCTCTGCAGCATCTTTTTAGGGTCAATTATTTTTTATATTTTATACATATATACTGTACTGGAGCTCAGAGTGGAAAAAAGTTCTTAGGGTGCTCATTCAAACAATGGGGAGCCATTTGCGCTGATCGTGTACGTCTGTCTGTCTGATCACAATAACTGTTATAACATTTGGTTCTTTATACGAATATCATTAGAGCCAGTGTGTGTTTCAAGGGACTTTGTGCTGTTTACTTAGCTGTCAGATTCAGGCCCCCAATTTCTCAACCCCACCCCCAGTTAATTTCCATCCTGCAGCTTCCCACTGCAGCTTTAACATTAATGATGTATTAGGCTGGGACAGCAGGGGTATTATAACTTCAAGAGCTCTAATCAACCAGCGCTCCCTATCTTTCACACATGCTGTCAGTTACAGGCTGACGGCTATCTCTCAGTTCAACTTGACCCATGCTGGGAAACATTAATATTAAAATGATTAAATCTTAAGAGAGGGTGCTTGGTGACAGTAGCCCTGAGCAGTTCATAGCCACAAAAACAAAAACAAATGCCTAGTCTTGGCACTAGGCATCTTTGCTCAGCAGTCTTACCTGTTTCTTAACAGAAACAGTGGTCCCTATTGGGCAGGATTGAGGCCTTGGGGACATTTTGGAGAAGTTCACATTTGTTATTCCTGCTCTGTGAATTCAACAGCTTTCACCAGAACCGCAAAAATACTACTAAAGTGTGTTATACTGTACATCATCAGTAAATACATCACAACTGTTAGCATAATGTTATAAAAAAACTTCCAGTCAGTCTGAGACAGGTTGTAAAGTGAGGGCCTGCGTAACTGGGGCCTACATTACGGGTAATCAATGGCGTGTGTTTCTAAGGTGACGACAGATTCATCGATAGATGGATTGTTCTTGCTAGTCTCTCTTCCACTGAAGTAGAGCCTGGCAGTAAGCTGAGACTTGCAATGAGCTGCAGCTGGCAGGAAACACCAGAGCAGTGCTTCACATTTGCAGCCACACATCCCTCAGAGCATCCCTCAGAGCAAGCTTCATAGCACCATCACCTCAGGCACATCACAAACCTTTTCAAACAATTCTTTGCATTTTCTTTATTTTTTGAGATAGGACTAGATCAGGAGTCAACAACAGACACAACAAGAGAGCAACAGTACAGAGAAAAATCTCAACGTCTGAACAGCAGAAATCAGAAACAAAAGACTGCAAACATGAAAACCATATATCTAGAGGTTGATTTTGAGTCTTTTTTTAATCTTATAAAGTGAGTAATATCTTAACATTTTTAAATTTTGCTGAACCTCATTTCAGATCACTAAGGTGGACGCCATTTACCCACCTGTCATTTTAGCACAACAACAAAACAATAAAAGTGCTGCCACCTACCTGGACATTTTGTCGAACATATTCACTAATTTCATTGCTTCGTTCTCCTTCTGTTCTTCTGTCATCCCCTCCATCGGATTAGACAGCTTCTCCTCCACACGCCCCGTTACAGGGTTAATGCTACAAAGACAACAAGAAAAGCCACTTTCTCTCGTGTGTCTGGCCCCTGTGCAGTAGTGCAATAACTACTGTAGCCTCTCCTTACAATGTTCAGCCATTAATAGAAAAAGGTTTTATCATCAAAATACGATTGAACCCTATAATATGAATAAAGAATATTAGGATCCATTTATTTTAATATATTTATCATGCACTTAAACATTAAGAAAAAACACCTTAAATACAGTCCAACAATGGACAACAACATTATTTTTTATCTGACACATTGCTTTAGTTGGTCTTGGTCGCTGCTGTGAACAATATGAGCATGTATGTTCTCTTCTTAGTTCAAGATGTCTTTCTTAAATCAGTCTGGAGGTTTACCATCTTACTAGCTAAATGTCAAATACTTCAAAAATTGTTAATGTTATGTCAACACAAATATGAATGACTGAAAAAAATAAGGTTGGTTATGCTAATGCAATCCTGCACACACAAGCCTAGTTTTTTAGATGGCCAGTGAAAGGGATCGGTGGCCACTTACTTTGGTTTGGCTTCTCTGTACTCCTCTGTGTCCGTGTCCTCATCCTCTGAGTACCTGCCCTTCCCTCTCCCGCTGCACATGAGGCCCCTCGCCGCCAGCAAGCCAGCCGCGTTTCCGTACCCGGTGTACTTCACAAACCTGGATACTGGGCGTAACCGACAGACAGAGCGCTTCACACACTGCTCACCAGCCACCTGCACAACAGCTGAACTTAATCTGACAAGTTCTTGAAAAGGTAGCTTCATTTCGGATAACGCTGCAAGGCACTAGAAAAGCAACCACGTTAATAAAATGGCATGTTGTTTCGACTCCTGTGGTTATTTTCCTCTGTCAGTAGCTGGGAATACAGTAGGTGGCCTCACAATTTAGGCTCTGCACAGTTGCATACTTATTACTGTCTTTGGGAATAAACTTGCACTGTGAGCTGTTGATCGTTGGATAATGCAAACTTAGAACGGCACACTTCTCATAATGGATGTATTGTCAAACTAGTGTTTCGACAATAAAAAAAATGTGTAACCTGGCATGGGGCTCCACTCACCGCTCTCCTTGCAGAGGACGAAGAGCAGCTCGGCAGCGCAGTGCTTGACGTCTGTGTCGATGTGAGTCATGAGGCGCACCAGCTTGTTCCGCAGGGAGCTCCCCACTTCAGGGCGATTCTTCACGTCCCGCAGAGGTGGAAGGATCTGAAGGGACACAAAGCCAATGTGAACTGCACCAGGGCCCCAGGTCATAGACAGGAACCCTGCATCTTTGACACGATTTTCAGTTGTTTCAGATTTGTTTGCTGAAATTGCACTTACAATTACAATGCTACTTTGTTCAATTACAGTTAGTCACAATTATGCTGAACTAACTACAATTATAATAAAAATAATGGAACTGTAATGGATCAATTATATGGTATGATTCCAATTACAATTATGCAGGCATGCCAAGGTTCAACTACAAGAACAATTACAATGTCATTATCATTGCAATTCATTCCGAATTGCAGTTACAATTGGAATTGCCCCTAGGTCTGAGATTGAATAAGCATGTTAGTTAGATACATCTCCCTCTGTGGCTGTAATTACACACATGTATCTATCAGTCCCATGAAAGAGAAGTCACCTTCATCCGCAGGAACTTCCTGGTCTCCCTGTGGACCCGGGCGCTCTCAGTCAGCAGGTTCAGGGAGGGAGTCAGGGTCTCTTTCAGCTTGTGCTCCTGGGATTCACAAAAGGAATGCATGTAGTTTATCATTTCCTCCAGAATTGTTCTAAACAGCGCTAAGCAGTGGTAACTATACACACACAAGTATAATGTATGCATGTTTCATTTTCTAGAAATAACCTTCTGTTCTTGTAGATGCAGACTACAGAACAGTTAGCATGCTTTAAAGGGTTGACTCCCCAGCAGCCTGAAGAAACAAAGCTAATTCAGCAGCAGCACTGGTTTTATAAATGCCCCATAAATGCAGTGTTATTTTGGCCAAACAGACCTCACAAGAAAGCACACAATACTATTTGTTTCATTACATTTCTGTGTGCAACGACTGGTCAGTAATGGCAGGTTATAGTAAAGAATTTCAGTGGTACAAAGATGTAGTGTTCAAATGGTATAGAATTAAATACAAAACTCAACCATTCATTGTTACTAGGTGTATACCATACCATACTATACAATAATCAATGGTATACAATTATATCTCATTTACATTTTGATTTTCTCAGAGATAGCACTCACACGGTCGAGCCTCCGGTCCAAGAAGTCTAGCAGCATGCTGACCACGTCCATATTCACTCCCATGTACTCGACAGAGCCCTGCTGGACCCTCGGGGCTAGGAGCACGTCCAGACACATCAGAGGCAGGTTCCCCAGCAAATTCACCGTGTGACTGAAACAACAAAGGCACACGTCTGGCTTCACATTTCCAACATACAACAGGGGCAGGAGGAGACTGGCTTAGCACACAGGTAGACAACGTTCCCCACAAACTCTCAGGGGCTTTCTCAAGTGTTTTCTCATAATTTCCATAATCTGACTTTGAAATGTGTCTGAAAAGCCTATAGTGGAATATTCTTACTATCTTTTTTTTTTTTTTGAGTTGCCTTTCCTGTACTACAATAGTAGTGTGCAGGTTAGAGAGGAGTTATCTTTCCTAGACCTGTAGACAGGTTATACAAGTTTAGAAATGATGAATGCATTTAGTGATTATTTGGTCGTCCCCTCTCCCATTCAGACAGCTTGCAAATTCAGCGTTGTGCAGCAAGCAAAAACACAAATGTCTCTTAGGACTTATGTACTGTAATACTTCATACAGACAAAGTGATGCAATTTTAAATTACAAATTATTTGACAGTTGCTTAAATGTATCAGAGACTTAATATTAAAGGGAATTATACAGTGAAGTTTCATTTCAGTTCAAACATCTGTTACCTGTGGAACTCCTCTGTCCTATCTTCTCCATCTGCTTTGGTCATTAGGCAGAAGCGAAGGATGGCACAGAGATGCCTGTAAAGAGCAGCTTCTTCCTGCAAATAAAAAGGGATGTTTCAGTTAGTTTTTTATTCAACCAACAAGGAGTTTTCCTTGGCAAATTTCCATTTGATCACGCAAGTAATATGCTTTATCTTAAGCATACCCTACCCTACCCTACCCTTCACTACCCTCTCCTCACCTCGTCCACGTCGCGACGGCTGGTGTCGTAGGTGATGTTGAAGAGGATCTTGAGGATCTCCATGGTGCGCTCTGTCTCCTGGCGGGGCAAGGGCAGACCCTCGTCTCCTTTGTCTGCTCGTGCCACCTCGAAGGTGTCGAGCCAGCGCAGGCCCAGGGTGCTCTCTAGGGCATCAGACAGCAGACTGACCCCCCGCAGCTCGTGAGCCATCTGCCCGCGCACGTCCACCCTCAGTGCCGTGAACAGGAAGGTCAGCCGCAGGTCGAAGAAGCGCACCTCGTGGCTCCAGTGCCGGTCGTTGTAGAGCTTGAGTCGCTCGGTGAGGCCCACGATGAGCCGCTGCTCGGCCCCCACCTCCTGCGCTCTCGGGCTGTTGAAGATGATGTTGCACAGGCACTTGAGGGCCTCCACGATCACCTCCAGGTCCGGGATCTCAGAGGTGACGCCTTCGCTGTGCTCAATGCCCGCGTGCCGGCCCAGGGTCTGAATGGCCTGCTGGGTGGCGAACGGCTCCAAGCAGTTTTTGTCCCGGGACAGAATCCGGATGGTTTCCAGGCAGGCTAGCTGGCAGGACGGCTGCAGGTCCCTCTCTAAGAAATGGATCACCAGCTTCCCCAACTGCTAGGGATCAGAAACCAACACACTCTAAAGCCATCCACAACTTCAAAACGCTCAATCATGAGCCAACACACCGTAAAGCCACCCACAACTTCAAAACAGGTCTAGGTTCAATTATAAAAAAGTTAAGACAAATGTTTCAGCTGGTTCCTTCTATAAACAGTGTGCTGTATACTAAAGAAGGCTTTTTAAAGGTTTGTCTACCTGACATAGTTGTAAAATCAGAAAAAAAACCTAGTTTGCAAATATGTGTTTTCACATCCTACACTATACTTATGTAAGCTGGTAAGAGCTTTATGCAACAATCACTGGGAAGCAGAAGGATCTCAAGGGGCATTACAAAGGTTGCGCACCTGCTTCTTCCTCAGGGCCTTGCTTTGCACAAATTACAGAAAATCAATGCTGGATCTGTTTCGTAGTCTGTTTCTATTCGAGCGATGCACCAGGCGCTACACTATCCTACCCACTATTAAGGCCAGTGTGTAATTTTTTGTCCCTTCAGTGTATCTGAATGGGTAAGGAATGTAAATACCTGTTCTGGAATACCCTGTTGGAAGGGTGCAAGCTACTCACAGAAGAAAGAGATGCTGTAAACACTTGGCAGACGCAGCTGATTACCCTCTTTACTCACAGTTACGTTTAAGTAGGTACCCATTGATGTAAAAGGGCTTTTAATGATATGCAGATGTTTCTATCATGTGTCAGGTCTATTTATTCAGGATCAATCGACAAAGCTGTGTCCAGGGATAGTGTATCCATCGGAGAATAAAATACTTTTAAACAGTTTAGCAATGCTGGCAGTTTTAACTGATGCACTTCAAGAAGTTTAATGGTGTTTCATTGAGGTTGGCTCTCCTGGCCCAGATCTGCTTAGTTTCTGATATCCCATGATGGTATCTGAATGGTAAGGCTAGTGTGAAATGATTGTGTTAGATCAGAACCTGCTAGTGTCTGGCTATAGTGACCTATAAAATTGTGCATAGTAAATGCCAAAAAAATAACTGTTTTGTTCCCTTTATGATTCCTCAATGTTACTGTCTACATGCAATCTGTATTTTAAGTTTAGTCCTTGAGAACACATTTCATGCATTATTGTTTAGGGTAACAACGACTATACCATGCTGCCAGTATGGTTTCTAGAGTTTCAATTTTTTCAGTACTGTATGCTTCCAGGGGTTATCACCAGGCATTTAGTACTACTGTATATCATACTGCTCAATCTCCTGGTATTTCAGATAAAGTCCTTGTACACGGTACTAAAATCTGGAACTGAAATCCTGGAACTAAAATCAAAAGTAATCTTGACTGCTTCTTCATCAATCAAAGGTGGGGAAAGAGATGATTCAAGTTTAAGAATTAACTGCAAATCTTTCTAACTGTAGTAGAAGGAGCAGTGTCTTTTGGGAGCACTGGACCTGGCTGAATATGACATAGTGTGGGCGCACAGAAGCTGCAGATTTGCCACCAGACCTACATGAGATAATAATTTTCTACCTTGCTAAAGCTTTGTGATTTTAAGAAACAAACAATGTAGGTTAGCTTCATTTTTTTTATTTTATTAATACCTTCCCAAATGGTTTTCAACATTGCGGACTACATTCATAAAGCCTACGAAGAGTCCCTGTAAATACTTGACCGTCCTATACATCACATGGAATGCAAATTCTGCATGAACATGTCTGTTTGTCTGATCAGTATATTGTATACAGAAATAAATTTAGAACATAATAATCTCACAGCAACTGACCATGTGTCAGCCTCACAGTTCAATAGTTAATAATCTTTCAATACGTTTAACATACAGTAATACTACATAAGTACATTTCGTTAATTTTATGAAAACTAGTGGGGACAAGACTATAATCTATCTTCCTCTAGTGTTTAATCTAATATGTATGTGTTACAGAACTTGTATCCCCAGAATTGTTTTAAACATAACTAGCAATACTCTAATTTTTCTATTCTGTTTATCTGATATGTCAAATTGTGTACAAACAGTAATACTGAAGGTTTTGTAATATACCCTGCCCTTCAAAACAAGCAGCCAGTGCAGTCTTCTGCATAAAAATTGTATTTGTAAGCCCCCAATCGCCTTACTGCTCTCTCTCCTTCATTTGAGGTCTGCATCAGATGGCAAAGCACTACAGGGAATATGAATAATCCAAGCCTCTGAAAATACAGGACATTTTATAACTGAAATTGATTTAAACTGTTCCATCACAAGCGCCATAAACACAGATTCAAATTTAAACAAACACAAACAGGCGAGACAGAATTCAGTACTTGGAAATGTCTGTACTGTGTCTTTCACGGTATTAAGCTGCTCCATTTAAAAATATACATATTTTTTTCTTATTGTCTCCTTACTGTTTCATGATGTTTGCAATCATTCTGAGTTTAAATACTAGCTGCATGCCATAGATGCATGTAACAAAGGCTTGACCAGCCTGTGAGTGAGCACCCTCATGTGGCCATGACTTTTTAAAATTAGTCCTTTTTGTACTATACTATATATAACTGATTCTGAGGTGGTGGTTTTATTGTTGCAATATGAAGCTGAGCTAGTTTATTTCTGTGTGCAGCTTAGCCACGGTGTTTTAAATCAGTAACGGTATATTGCATAATAACACTAATGATTAAAACCCTAAATATTTAACGTCGAGAAAATAAATGGAACACATGCATGTTATGCAATGTTAAAAATGCTGTTTGCGCAAGTACACAGGATAAAGAAAAATAAACAAATAACTTAAATGATAAGGTTTTATATGTGATGTTTTATATATGTAACTATTCAAAAGATACATATTTTTGTTATAAAAAGAAACAATACTAAATTGTTTTATTAAGGCTGTTAAAATGTGGACGTGGTTAGCTTTTTAAAAGGCTGTCTGTCTGTAACGGGGGGAGAATCAATTGAGAGGACCGACCAGTATGTGAACCAGTGCTTAATATTACTTAAAAGAAAATAAATGCTTGTACCAAAAAAAATAAATAAACAAAAAGAAGAAAAGTGTCTCCGTGATCCTGACATGCGAGGTGGTCATGTGGCTCGGACATGCCACCCAGTCACACAGCCAAAGTATCTTTTCAGAAGTATGAGCCAGCGGCTTGCTGTCAAAACATATCTGTGTACAACATGGTGCTGGTGCTTACTCAGAGATTTTGGCTGATCTTGCCAACATCACATGTCTATGGCAGGCAACTAGAAGTTAAGAGGAGCTCCAGAACTTCCAGTCAAAGCACCTTAAACAACATCAAAATGTAAACAAAACAAACAAAAAAAAAATGCATTTTTATTTTAAGCTACACAGTCTTAAAGGATTACCTCACAATGCATCAGATTTACTATCAGAACAAAAACACTTTAATGACAAAAAAAAAAACAGTAATTCTTTCATTCCACTTCTTTCTATTCTATTGTGGAAAACCTTCTAATACCTTCCTTTGCATGCCAGCTAAGTGAGTCTTAGCAGGGAGTTATACATTGATTAGCATAATGATTTATACAAGCCAGAGACTTTGTGTGCCCATTTCCCAATTATCTTTCAATTCCTTCCAAACCTTTTTAATAAAAAGCAGCCAAGTGCAGAATTTGGTAACCCTAAAAACACAGTTCACCTTTTAAATATACCTCTGACATCCAGTTGTGCATGTCAATCTTCACCACGCCCCAATGGTAAAGCTCATGTTGTTTGTCTCATTAGGTATACACTTACCTCATATTAGTATTGCTAATTATAAATGCAAATGAGCAGAACATAGCCAGTTTGAGCAATCAAGTGAAGAACATACATTTATTCGACTTCCATATGAATGACAATTCAGCATTAAAAAAGACACAAAAAGAGACTACAGTAGAACCTATCACATCTGATCCTGTAAGATAGGATACCCTCTATTAACCGATGGAGCTCTGGGAAGTATCATTTACACATGCTGCTACCTACAGATGGAAACTGATCAATGCTCATTTTAATATTAGTCTAAAACTGCATTATAATCAGAATTTCTTCCTCCAGTAAGTCTAGAATAAGTCCTGTCTTACCTAGTTAATATATTTTTAATTTTTTCCTCGAACCCCTAGTGATGAGTCAAAGGGATTTCGGTCTGTGATTCAGCCTCCCGACAGTAGATGGCATCAAACCAACTCGGGACTTCCCTTACCAAGATCTCGTGACCATGGCAAAAGTCATCTTTTTGAGGGGCGGCACCTTGGTGAGGGGCGGAAGTACGAGTATGTAAATTCCAATTTAATCGTCTTCGTGGCGAACCATACATAAACAAAAAAAAGACAAAAGAAATGTTAGTGTTTTCAAAAAATCCCGCTGCACCAAACTAGTCTCTCCCTCCACCCATTACTCCGTCCGAAAGTAAAATAGGCGGAGTAATGGGTGGAGGGAGAGACTAGTTTAGTGCAGCGGGATTTTTTGAAAACACTAACATTTCTTTTATCTTTTTTTTGTTTATGTATGGTTCGCCACGAAGACGATTAAATTGGAATTTACATACTCGTACTTCCGCCCCTCACCAAGGTGCCGCCCCTCAAAAAGATGACTTTTGCCATGGTCACGAGATCTTGGTAAGGGAAGTCCCGAGTTGGTTTGATGCCATCTACTGTCGGGAGGCTGAATCACAGACCGAAATCCCTTTGACTCATCACAGGGGGATTGAGTTTTCTTTATAACAAGTGGCCCAGTTTAACCATGTTCAATAAAAGAAAACAAGAAAGCAGGTGAATAATATAATTACTGTACCATTACAAAGCTGAAAGACATTTTTTTTTACACCCTCCAAAGCTCTGTGCTTTGCTGTTGTTATTGTTCTGGATTAACACACATCTGCGGTGCAAAAAAGTAAAAATAAATAAACAAATAAAAACTGTCAGATTACTTTGTCTTGGATAATAATGCAACTACATTGTAGTAGAACGACTCCCTCTGAGATACAATATTTTCACATATTCGATGGAGCCAATTAAGTCGGATATGTCAGGTTCTACTGTAATTGTTTCACATATAATGTAGGAAATAAAGGCTGCCAGTGCTTAAAATACATGGGACATCAAGGGACCTGATGAAGGCTAAAAGATAAAAAAAAAAAAAAAACTCGGGTTTCCTAAGTCTTCTTAAAGTCTATGCACATACAATACACTTTAACAAATGAAACTTTCAATTATAAATTCAGCAGGGACAAGTACAGGGACAACTCTAGCCAATTCAAAACAGCACCTTCTAGTTGCAGATTGTCTCTGTGTTATATATCAAAGGACGACTACCCGGGGGTTGAGTCTGCGGTTTTGTCTGTACAGATCTTTGTAATGAAACCAGGCCACACAGCACGGCACATTGCTTAACAGGTCGGGAAATTGGGCTCCGTTGCGCACCCATGTTAATAGCATGCCACTGAGCACAGCAAGCCTCCGAAAGACAAAACAAATAAGCGGGCAAGCCTGTCACCTCACTGAGGCTGTATAGACTAGCTGTTTACAACGTTGACCCTCAGGATTCACACATATGCAGACACATCTGTGTTCCAGCCTAACGAAAGCAGATAATGCGTTGCACTGTCTCCCAGATGATACAGTATCTCCCGGGAACACAATTCACGAGACATTTCAGCATCTATGAGGTACCTGGCATTAGCCTACGCCTACCAGCATTGGTTTATTCCTTGTGCGGCATCCCATGCTAAAAACTACACTGGTGGTGTGAAGAAGGAAGAAGCAATGAGAATGATAACTGAATCAATTCAAAAGGTAAGTTCTTCTCAACGCTAGAGTATCTTGACCACATGTACCGTTTGAAATCAGGGAATTTAGCACTTTGGGTCAAGATACTCATAAAGGTTGCTTTTGAGCAAACGTAAATGTTTACAAAGTGTTATCGACTACAAAATTCCTGTTATGGAGGCTGCAAGGCTTTCTCGAGAAAACATATTCAAGAGCTGCAGGAGCTGTCACTTTCCCAAATCAGACAGACTGGGGAACAGCGTCCAGCTGCAGAAATTGCAAATGGAGTTTCTATGGAAACTTGTATTTACTTTTACTTTCATTGTTTTATTGTTTTTTTTTTTTTTAGAAATGTTTTTGATCTAGTAAACATCAAAGGTTTTGGATAAATCCCAAATGACACTGTATAATCAGACTAATACTATTAATGAACACACTTCCATACCATACACACATTGCAACCTTGACAGCTCTTTCTAATGTTGCCGTGAAGCCTAAAACAAAAGCAAAAAGTGGATTTAAGGTGTCAACTAATGCTGTGGCTTCATTAAATCTATTACTAACACATGGCCTTAATGCACAAAACTACTTAAGAATTCTACAGGGGCTTCAGGGCAATTTGGACAACAGCTTGTACCAGTCAGTCTGTCGCCTATTTAAAAACGTGTGTGCAGTACATGACTATACTGGCTGTGTACAGAACTTTAAGATTACTCAGAGAACACATTTACTGTGTAGAATTACAATTAAATAAAACTGTCATATTCTGTTTAAAGGTGTTAATTACAGTAAAAAGAAATACAATGTCAGGGTTTTTATATTGATCGACTGACTGACCAACCTTTTTGGGAAGCATACTACTGCAATAGAGCTTATTTAACCAATAGCCAAATGCTACTGCAATATTGATAAATGCCTACATGGCAAGGATGTCTACTGAAATGAACTGAGACATATTTGTCATGTTATGATCTTATGTACCACAGAGGTGGAACAATCTAGACTCCCAAACTCATTCTTACCAACTGATCATAGAGAATTGAACACAGTCTTTAAAATTTCATTTTTAAATGGATATTCATAGATTGAGACTCAAAAGCCATTACCTTTTGACTTGGCTTTCTGCGGGCTTATAAGATGCAAATCTACAATTCATCAATGCTTTCAAGTTAAGGTAAAACACTATTAGAAAAGTGAATGAACTGAGATCTTGCAATTGCAATTAGCGGACTAATTTGTTATGCTTTCTCGTTCATTTTTCCTTGGCCCATGTATTTGGCTATTGCAGGTATTTTTTCACAAATGAATCTTGTTTTCATAAACACTTAGTTCATGGAAACTACAATACCTTTTTAATTTATCTTCCTAATACAAAAGCATGCAAAAAAGAAACAAAAAAGTTAGGACCTATACCTTCTTCTGGAAGACATATTTCAGCATAGAGGCAGTTACATTGTGGTGTTTTCTTGTCACTTTTGAAAAAGTAAACCTTTTTGAATTCAAATACTCTATGGTGTCCAGGCCTGGATTTTGGTAAACCTATATACAGTAGTTTCTAACAGGACAGCAACAATGGTTTCCATGGTAACCTGCCAAGTGGGAGTAGGAGCAGAGGGCTTTTGTTTGTTTTGTTTTTTTCTGGGTTGGTACATATCCAAAGGTAAAGCACTCAGATTTGTTTATTGTATTCCATTAACAAAATGTGTGGGAAGACTTTTAAATCAAATGAGGAATGTAGTCACTTACCTGCCTTTCTACTCTTCCATCACCATCGAAAGTGAAACACTGGCATTTCTTAATAAAAAAAAAAGAACATACACACAGTAAATGGTGTGATGTATTAGAGATCGGAAGAGCCACACACACACATCCACTACAGTATGGGACACATGCAGATGGGTGCCTGAAAGCTCTGATGGAACTTGGCACAAAAGGCATAAGAAAAGCTGTTGCATAGGAATAAAAAGCTGGTGAATAGGTTCATAAGGGAATTAGCTTGTAGTAAGTGTGTACATTCTGGTTATAAAAACAGTAGGCCCTTAAAATCACTTATTGTGAGAAATTGCAGCTTCTACGATGAGTGAGGCAACAGTGTTGTTAAGTTCCTGACCCAGAGGTCAAATGTCAAATGGGAATACAGAGATTGATAGTATTTATTGATAGTATTTGGGATACACCATGTAATTTACAGAGATGTAATGGAAAAGCTTGGATTTGCTGACGTCTAATGAAAGACCTGAATACTTAATCCAATTGTGAAGATACTGCAGGATACTGCAAAAGTCTGACAGCTTCCTGGATAAAAAGACTGGCTCTTTTATTCTAGTGTTTCGCCTGCTGGTTAAATCTTGCTATTAGAGAAAATATCTTTATTGTTCATTTCTTACTGTTACTTTACTGACATGGTCTGGTTTCAGCTATATAATAATAATAATAATAATAATAATAATAATAATAATAATAATAATAATAATAATAATAATTTGTGTTGCACTTTTCTATTATTCTAATATAATTGGGAGATATAGTATAATGATTTTAAATATGGGTACCCATATTAACAATTTGTTAATAAATGCATTGATTCTGATCTAAAAGTTGTTTTAATGCACTTAATGGGGGGAGGGGGCATCCAGTAAAAAACACGATTATACCCCCTATTCATCTACTTGTTTGTCAGAAACAGAAAGAGAAGTGAATGTTGTTTTACTTGTTTACGTTGCTGTACGCATAGGATGTTTGCTTCTTAAACAACAGAACAGTTAAATGGAAATCAGACTTGTTTTTTTGTTTAAAAAACTGTACAAAGTAATGTATGGGTTTAATATCTAATTGTTGACTAATAAAAATGACTTTTGCTAAGCATTAGATGTTATATTAGTCGATATTATTTCCAATATCTACAATTTCCATTCAAAATAAAAGTTGCCTGACAAAAAGCATGTCTACATTTATTATTATTATTATTATTATTATTATTATTATTATTATTATTATTATTATTATTATTATATGCATAGAGTGCAATTCTGCAGTAATAGCAAAGTCTTTCTTCTTCTTCTTCTTCTTCTTCTTCTTCTTCTTCTTCTTCTTTCTTCTTCTTCTTCTTCTTCTTCTTATTATTATTATTATTATTGTTATTATTATTATCACATATAGTCATTCGTTTTTATTAGGAAATACATACAAAATAATAAAAACATCGACAAGTTAAATACAAATACAAATCTGACATTTACTCACGTCTTTATTGAACACTTGTAGTGCCTTCATAGCAGCATTCTGGTACCCTGCTTCGACAGTTTTAATGACTGCGCTCAGATCCATTTTCACTGCTTGTTACTGGGAATACAATGTTTTGTACAGTGAACCTGACAACCATACACAGTCCGCGCTGGATTGTAATTTACTGATATGACTCACGGCTTCACTGGGACTCAAAAACCACGGAATGATAAGAGTAACAGAGACTCGCCTGCCACCTGCTTGTGGGAGTTGTAGTTTTATTTTATTAAAATAACTGCTTTGATGCTGAGGGGAAGAAGCGGAAAAAAACACCCTGAATCCGTATTGAACTAGAATTTACATTTATAGCTACGGCCCCTTAAAATGCCAGACTTTATATTTATATTTCCACATGTCGAAAATTTCGTGCGTAAAATGTTCTATTAAATAACCATTAATCTATTGTTCTTGAAATAAAAACAACAATGAAAACTGCAAATATTAATTTTTGACTTAATTTTAAAATAATGTGTGTGTATATATATATATATATGTATATATATATATATATATATATATATATATATATATATATATATATATATATATATATATATATATATATATATATATATATATATATATATATATATATATATATATATTATATATATATATAAATTACTCTAATAGATATGGAAATATATATAGAGTTAAAATTACCTTTAGCTGGTAATATGTGTAAGTGCAACTCCGAAGGGGACGCATAACAAAGTAATTGTTTGAACAGTTGGGAAACACAATGAAAATTCAATACTAGACACAGGTACGTATGCAAATAAAACAGTAAGTGTACCGTACTCAGTTCGGTTGTTTGCATTTTTTTCTTCTATTAATACAGTTTTTGTTATATATGCTGTAGTTGAATTCAATGTAGGTACTGTCTTCTCCAATAAATGCATTGCATAACTATGTCATGGTTTAGCTCACAGTCCCAACGTCGTGGAGTTTTATTTAGTTAAATGTAATACACATTATTCACGAGGAATTTGACAACTTAAATATCTCTGTCGATGGCATGCATGGGTAACACCATAAAAAAAAAAAATCAGCATGCACCGCTGTTGAAAGCGTCCAGATCTGCAGCTGATATAGAAGCTGATGTCAGCTGTGCAATAAAGATTTCACCTTTGACCTTGCGACTACCAGGAAGTCAACAGAGATGGCTGACTGGAACAGAGGTATATGAAATGGACACGTAGCCACGCCTGATAAGTTTAAATAACTGTGCCATTATTTTGGCAGTGTGAAGTGGCTTCTTTTTCATTATAGAACCCCAACTGTAAATAATGTATAAACCTGTTTTGTTTGTTTTCACATAAATAAATACAATTGAATCGAATTCCGTTTGTGACAATACTGACTATTCTTAAACGCTGTTAGCACTTGTAATACTTACACATTGTACAGCAAGTTATTTTTTAAATGTATTTGTTATCATGACATTCTGACTTGTGAGGGGAATGTGTGGTTTACACACGAACGCAAAATGTCCATCTTTTTGACGTAACACTGATTGTACCGGTTACTGTTTTGCTATGGCGCTTAAGTAAACTTGACACGTCTTAATAACGTTGTAGATGTATGTGACTGTTATTATTATTATTATTATTATTATTATTATTATTATTATTATTATTATTATTATTATAGAACACATTCTATTGGCATTAAGTTAAAATTGTGAAACATTGTGTCATGTCTTGGGTCAGTGTAAATACATAGCCTCAATATTTGAATTTACAGACTGCTGTACATGTTTTTTTTTGTTTTGTTTTGTTTTTTTTCTAATTGTATGACATCTTTATTATTGCAGGACGTGGTGCAGTGGATGACATGTTGGATGCGGAAAACAAACGTTTGGCCGAAAATCTGGCCAGTAAAGTGTCCAGATTAAAATCGGTTGGTAGTTGTCATTTTTTGTGCCCAAAACCCTGAGATTGTTAAGGCAATATTTAATTAACATTTACAGCTGTTCATAGTGGCAGGTTCATTTATTTGTTTGGGAATTTATATAATCTACTTTTATCTAATGTTTAATTTCTTGCCTGTTAATGTTCAATTCTGCATGAGTCTATTATTTAACAATTATCGTGATTATTATCTATTGTAGCAAAAACTGAATCTGAATATAGGCTGGTTGTGAGGAAGTGACATGGGAAAGCATTGCTTTGTACATTGAAGCTTTTGTAATGCTAATGTGCGCCCCCATCTCACCTTATATTAATTGGTAAAAGTTTCTGGTTGTTAAAAATATAAACATTTTGAAATCACTGTAACATACTTGTGCCATCGTTGTGCTTAACAGTTGGCACTGGACATAGACCAAGATGCAGAGGACCAAAATGTATATCTTGACAGCATGGTAAGTGTAAACCAAGATAATAAAAACAGTTTTGAGGACAGAAAAGAGAATGTTGGGTGCAACCTCATTCTCAAGATTATTAGGTGTATATAATATGCAGTATTATTTGGACGAAGAAATAAATAAACTATTAAACAAAAAAATTAACACCTACTTGTATTACAATTCTTATATATATATTATATATATATATATATATATATATATATATATATATATATATATATATATATAAAATATACACACACGCACACACTTCTTTCTCATTGTCTTCCTTAGGACTCCAATTCATCTTTGTCCTTGCCACGCTGCTGAAACGACGTGGGGCGTCATACGAAGTTTTCAGGTTTATGAGTGCCACAGGTCTATTGACGGGGAGTGTAAAAAGGTTTTCCACCATGGTGCAGTCTAGCAGGGACAACCGAAAGCTGCTGTGCTATATTTCAATTGGACTGGTCTTAATTTTCTTTCTGCTTTACTACCTTGTCACCAGGGTGCAGAGTTAGGATTACTTTTTTTCTTCTTTTTTAAAGATATATTTAAAGGCAATTAGATCTCTTTCAATTTACTGATTTAAATGAGACTTATTAAACAGTCATCCCTATGAAGCAAACCAAGTTTATAGCCATTTTGGGAAACACAGATGCAGAGGGAGGTTTTGACTAGTGGTGACTCAATATATTGATACGCCACAGGTATTACTGTGCACCGAGCAACTGTTTTCTCCTCGTAAGACTAACTATTTAGTGATAATTCTTGAGAGGTTATTATAAACCATATTACCAAATGGACGAATGGAACGTCTCATGGAGGATTCAGAGTCCTTTACTGTGTTCTACACTGCAGAGGATGGACAGAAACAGACACAGGAAACTGCGCTGGTTTTGCTTCTCCCTGGTGTTTCTGCACTGGTGCTTAATGTCAATAGCTTAGTGAAGGGGTGGGTTATGGTAAACCTGGTCAGACAGTCTTAATGTATTAAACAACTGACACACTTAAACAAAGAGAACTTTGGTAAATTACTTTTTAGATGCTGTGCACTAATTATGTGTTTCAGTTCAGAAAAAAGTGCATTGTTACAGCTCAGCTGTATTGGTGCGACGCGGTAGTCTGTTTTAATTTTGTAAACAGTGATGAATAAAAATAACACCATTCTTTAACTGTTTATTCATCACATAATTGTTTTCAGTTATCCCCATATAAACATCACAAAATAGAGAAAAGACCAATGTCTTTTTTTAAGAATGAAAGATCCAATTCATCAATGAGATCGATCCTTAGATGCCAATATTTCATTCCAGTTCCGGGGATTGTACCTCTTGAATTCTTATTTATAAAGATGGTTCTTTAGCATATTTTTTCCATAAAGCTTCATAAGCATAATGCTGTACTGTGTGTACACTTAGTTATGATGTGGAAATATGAAACTGAATACAAATTACTAATTCTATAATGAATATAAGTATAAATATTTTTGCATTGCAAAGATTTTTCTTAAGGTGTTTTTTTTCCAATGTGTTTTCTTTAAATATTGTTTTTGCATCTGACCAAAATGCTATGCCATAGCATAAAATGTATAAAAGCAGTGAAACTGAATATTGTGTTTATGATTTAATGCAGTAACCAGTTTTTGGGTATCCATTTTCATTGGATTTTGCACCAACAAATAAACAGATTTATATTAGATAAATCAGATAAATAATTATTTATCTGCCTTTGCTTTTAATTGTGTACAATAAACACAGTGCTGTAATAATGCAGGCAGATCAAATGTGCTTGTTTATTTAATGATAGTACATCTGTGATGTTTGTGAATGTGTTTCTGCTTACTTAAAATGTGTGTGTGGTAATTATCATACTTGAGATACTAGTATTGATCACCTTTATTACATTATACATACTATTCACAGAAAGTCTGTGTATATTTTAACACAATAAAGTTCTACCAGACAAAACATTTAATGTGTAACTTGGTTACAATTACAGTTTAAACACTTCACAATGAAAATTCATTAGAAACACAGTTTAACACATTTATAACATGGTATTTAATAATCTTTTGTAACAAAATATCCTGTACTGTGTAAACACATTTACAGGTTCAAATAGCAATAACTAATGGTGTCATATATTTGGAGTGTTTAACACCAAATGTAAATGAAGGATGAGTATACTTATTGCAGGACACCTAGGAAAGGAAACAAAACAAGACAAAGATCAGAAAGTGTAAACCATTTGCATTACAGATACAAATAGACATTATTATTATTATTATTATTATTATTATTATTATTATTATTATTATTATTATTATTATTGTTAATATTATTAGTAGCAGCAGTAATTTGACCAGTATTATTCACTGTACTCTTCAAAAGCAGCTTGCCTTTTCTGTTTTGTAGTCAGCGGGTCCAGGTGTATTTCCTGAACCACTAGGCATCCCAGCTTTGGTTGACATGCTGTACTGAGGAGCTGTACACTTATAGACATTAAGGTTTGTAGTCTTATAAGTGTTAGGTGATGGACCCTGAGAAGAAATGAAAAAAAAAAGCTTTTATATTTGGATAATGTCAGTTTTAAGAAGCAAGATAGTTGTCTGACATAATTGATTCGTCCAAAATTATCATAGGAAATTGATGGTAGGACATCATGAGCATGCTCACAATTGGATGAATGTTCTCATTCTAACAGTTAAACCTCCTGCAGTATGGCAAAGTAAAATAATACCTGAATACGGTTATAGATGCAATTGAGTTAGGTAAATATTTACTGATGCCACCATGCATTCGTTGTAAAGATGTAACTTCCAGAAAATTACGCATTTATCTCTAGAGTAAAAATCTTTAAAATTTTTACAGAGGATGAGACACGATACTCTATCTTGTGAACTTGTAACAACCCTTAATGTCCTGTGCAAGGTTTTTGAACCAGTACTTTACTCAGAGATACTACCTCGTGCAGAACATGTAAATTGCTTTTAATTCCCAATGAATAACAGGGTGCCGAGGACTTGACTTGTGAATTTCTTCCCATGCTAGTCTCCTATAACAGGTTATCTACAAAAGGTTGAAGCTAATGTAACTGAATTGGTTAATTTAAAACGTTTAAAATCGATTACAGTGATTCAGTATGTAAAGTAATGAATTAAGATGATTGTATTTTACATTTTTACAGAGGATGAGACCCGATATTCTATCTTGTCAATTTGTAACAACCCTTAATGTCCTGTGCAAGGTTTTTGAACCAGTACTTTACTCAGAGATACTACCTCGTGCAGAACATGTAAATTGCTTTTAATTTTTACAGAGGATGAGACACGATACTCTATCTTGTGAACTTGTAACAACCCTTAATGTCCTGTGCAAGGTTTTTGAACCAGTACTTTACTCAGAGATACTACCTCGTGCAGAACATGTAAATTGCTTTTAATTCCCAATGAATAACAGGGTGCCGAGGACTTGACTTGTGAATTTCTTCCCAGCGTTGTGGGTATTTTATAATCAGCTGGCCCTGTCATTCAAAAAACAAGAACACAGTATTTATGGTATGTTTTACCTCATGCAACAGGCATGACATGCTTTTAATATTGATACAAATGATCCAATATGAAATCAGCAATTATCCTTAATGTTGGTGTAAGACAAATATATGTAACATTTGTAATAATGGTATTGGGTCACAAGTTTGATATTCATGAGACTTTTCTAGCTTCTCTAGCTCAACTAACTGTGCATCTTCAATGCCTGGTGAATGCTGAACAGAGTATAAATAATGTGCTGTTTGTGTTAGTTATACTTGTTCTGGCGGATATAACTGAATCAAATAAATAGCACATTTAGTTCCTGTAAATTCACTCAATCTCAAAAGTTGTTACGGTAGAAAATAGCCAAGTAAATTTAGGTATTTGTGGTTGTGGAAGCAGATTATATTCAATCTCAGAATCGAAAACATTGCTGCACAGAGGAATATAAAATCCCAGCATGAAAACCTCAAAAACTTACCTGGCACACTGTCCATTTTAAAGTGTTTTGTCTTGCTGCCCATGGTGTAAGCAGGTGGCATATTATAGGAACACTTTGTAGCTTTTTCTGGAAAATAGGTTGCTGTTGGAAAAAAGAATGTAGTAATAACTAGGCGAAAAGAAGTGGATGTACCACTGGCAACTAAAGAATATAGTATAATCTACCAACCTTTACAAAGCTTTCACCATTATTATTATTATTATTATTATTATTATTATTATTAATTAATTTAATTTTTTTAACATAATTAGTTATTTTCCAAAGGAAAATAGGAATAGGCAAATCTAAATTTTAGTGGACGTTTAGTTAAAGTTTGACCACAATTGCGATCGGCAGTATAGCCAAATAATGTTGGGGAACTAATTATGGGTACACATATTTCTGTAGCTACTCATATAATATTAATAATGTCAGCCAAAGACTTTTTAAAACATTCCCAGAACAAGTTTCTCAATGTGAATTACTTTTACTTTATTGTTTGCCCAGCACTTATTAAATTGATATATTATATAACAAATGCTATACAAAAGAATATATTAAATTTATCTAAACACAGAAATTGTTTAAATGTTCAATAAGAGTCCGACAGTTATGAAATCCAAGCATCAAACAGTGCATGTTAGTGAATTAAGTGTAATTCTGTCAGAATTAATACCAATATAATAATAAATTAAAAAAAAAAAATCAGGAAGGTTAATATTTTTTTTTAATGCATTGTATGCCAGTAAATAAATACAACACTTTTTATATCAGTTTAACTGATTCTTGAACATGGAAATGCCAAATAGATGTTACCCTATGTATCACCCACAGGCTTAATGGTTAAATTCAACCTAAAGTAATTTTTCTTGTCCTTTTTTTTATTCAAGAATACTGTTACATATCTGCTTTGCTGCAGAAGCATAGTTACCTGGACCAGGTGCTTTTGCTTTCTTGGGCTCCTTGCTCCGGAAACACATGGAATAGGCGGGGGAAACATCCTTGCCCATTCTTGTCATTTTGCATGACACAAAATACTTTGGACCTGGAGAACTGTCAGTGTTATACCTGACATGTTGAATACCGAAAGAATAAGCAGGGGCTTTGTTTTTTGTTGGGTCATGCTTGAAAAGAAAGGATTTTATTTTTCTTTTATTACAAAACAACAAAAATGATCTTACTACCGAGAAATCGAATTTAGAATCATTAAAGAAAACTTAAATCTATAGTATAATCTATTCCCTATATATATATATATATATATATATATATATATATATATATATATATATGTGTGTGTACATTCAGATATAATTTAGAAATCTAGTCAGAAGATTTAACATTTAAGTATATAACTAAAGCTTTAATCTCTTAACAAGAATTAACTAAATGTTAGATCGTTTTTAGGGATTTAGCTGGCCAGTTAAATATTTAGTTAAATGTCATGTCATTAACCCGTTCCGACCCAGAACCTTCTTTTTATCACCCAAAAGCTCCCGGAACACTGGGTTCTGAAGGTGCAAAGACGACGAAAATTATACAGATGTAGCCCAGTGGTAAAATGCTACTAACGTATATACAGAAATTCCGTATAGACTATATTGGATGGCTTTAGGACCTGTTTTGCAGCAGAGTAGACTCAGAGGGAGAAGAGGTGTTTCTCATGGCCAATGAGGCGTCGTGTGTTAAACTGATCTCCCGAGAGACAATAGAAATCGTCCCTGCAAGAGTAGGAGGGAGTCTCAGGGAAAAAAAAAAAAAAAAAAAAAAAAAAAAAAAAAAAAAAAAGAATATAAGGGAGTCTGAAGAAATAAAAACGGGAGCTAGAATAGAGCGGTATAGAGTAAGTGATTCAGCAGAGCAGAAGTGAGGATTTCTTAAGTCAGGAAATTCCTATAAACTTTAGTAGACAGTACTTTAGTTTAAACCAGTTTCAGAAGAGTATTCTGTTACTTCTGCTTTTATTTCTTTTGAGTTCACATACCAAGCTCGTGTTTTATTTTAAGCAGCGTAGGTTTGTCATTACGAGTTACTTTCTTTAGGCATTGGTATATACAGTATTGTTAAAACAGCATATTGTATTGCAAAATTTAAGTTCAAGCACCGTTAATACGTGCTTGAAATGAAAGTAAAGAGACAGTGACTAGATCGTAAAATAAACGAAGCAATTGAGAAGCGGCTGGACAGTGTTTGAGAAGTCTGTAGACTTCAGCGACAGAGGTTTGCCGTGGTCCAGAGACCGCAAACAATCGAGAGCTGCAACTGGGAGAAGCCTTTCGGAATAGCAAGCGTAACTGTGTGTTGTCAATAAAGCTTGTGAAGGGGCCATATTGTTTTATTTTTAGGCCACAGCGTACCCGAGCCACGATTCAGGCCTGCAACAGTGTTTGTTTGTTCGTCTGTCTACATGTGTGTTACACGTGGGGCTGGAGTGCACTCCACTAGCGTTTATTTTGAATTGAATATATCAGAAGAGTACCTTTGAGTTAAATACAACTGAAGCATAGAGCTTTTAGTTACTGTTTAGTGACTTAAAATAAGTTACATTTTGGGGAAAGTATTTTGTTGTTGGCATTGTTTATATTGTATGTACAATTTACTTACCTGCAGTTCATTGTATTAGTTTAACTTGAATCCCCTTTATAAACATTAGTTTTATATAAAATGCAGTACTGTGTGTGAGTGTGATTTTATTAGTTGTATATTGCTCTTGCTCGATTTGCATTTGTTATATGTTGAATATAAATTCCTGTGGACGCGTGCCAATAATAGGGGAACCACGTGACCATCAGGTGGAGGCATCGCTAAAGAAGAAAAGTGCGATAGCGCTGTGTAACAAAAAAAAAAATTGTTCCTGGGTAGTAAGTGTTATTTCCTAATTGCTTATGCCTCAAAAGTATAGAAAATGGCTATTATTCCCCACAAACTTTGCTTTTGTGACCAGGACAGTGATATTTCAAAAGATATTAGAAGTGAGTAGTTTTTCGAGATTTACAGTTATACTGTATTTAAAGTATAATTGTAAATCTGGAAAAACTACTCGCTTCTAAATCTTTTATAGTCATCTTTGTATTACTTTAGTATAAATACATGTTAATTTGGATTTATATGTTGTTTTTTTCTGACTTTATGTGAACGAAAAGACACACATTTTCCCATTGGAAATAGTGATATTTTGAAATATCACTGTCCTGGTCACAAAAGCAAAGTGTGTGGGGAATAATAGCCATTTTCCATACTTTTGAGGCATAAGCAATTAGGAAATAATATTTACTACCCAGGAACAAAACATGTGTTACATAGTGTATAGTTTGTTTGGTATCAGTGTGCAAAAACAAAAGGACCATTGGTTCTGGGATAATAGATAAGAATCCAGGCCCTTACTGTTAGGTGAAGGCCTATTTGTGTAGGGGTAAGTGAGACAAGTGTTACACACATAATAAAACTAAGTGAGAACAACATAACACTACTGAAAAAAACCCACCGAACCGACCTTTCATTGCCCATGATTCCGTGCAATAAACAGCTGTATAAACACAACCGCCCGGAACAACGGGTTCCGAAGCTGCACAGAGTATGAAAATTATGCACACAATACAACTAAGTGGGAATAACATACTATTGAAAAAACCCACTGAACCGACCTTTGATTTCCCGTTCTGTGCAATAAACAGCTGTATAAACAAAACCGGTCAGAACACGGGGTTCTGAAGATCATATACAAACAAAATAAATACACAGTTTTTTTTTACCCGGAATGGGCAGTTAACGGTCGGTTCAGTGGTTTTTTTTCGATAGTGTTATGTTGTTCCCACTTAGTTGTATTGCGTGTATCATTTTAATTCCGTGCAGTTTAGGAACCCTGTGTTCCGGGCGGTTTTGTTTATACAGCTGTTTTTTGCGTGGAATGAGAAATCAAGGGTCGGTTCGGTGGGTTTTTTTTTAATTGTGTTATGATGTCCTCACTTAGTTGTGTTGTGTGTATTAATTTCATACCCTGTGCAACTTCGGAACCCTGTCTTCCGGGAGCTTTTTGGTGATAAAAATAAGGTTCTGGGCCGGAACGGGTTAATGACAGCGCATTATGAATCGGTTCTGATTGGTCTGATAGTGATAGTCTCCTCAAGTGTGTAACTTTCTATGCTGGTTTTCATTAAACTACCGTTCCCGGCCGTACAGTTCCGGGCCGTTCCGTCTCCTTCTGGCTTTTACCGCATCCCTGTATCTCTAAGCAGAATACATAATAAAAAAAAATACACAACCAAAATATTGTGTTACAAAAAGGCAAAGTTTGTGCGGTTTCTGAAGTACTTTATAATGTTCCCCAGAGTGTTCTGAAAAAAAGACAACGTTTCCAAGATGCTACTGTAAATTTTTTTTATAGCAAGTCAAATACATCCAAAAAATGCCTGTTCCTGGGGGAGCATCCCAGTGAAATGCTTGATCTGGAAAGGGTTAAATAAGCATGTACCACGTATGCACAGCTGTAAAACACTCATTAGAAAGTGAAACATGTACTTCCTTTTCACATTACCCATGTACCAAAATCTGACAAAGTACCACTTGCTGACATTACACAGGTCATATTTTGCTACATGTACCACTTTCTAACACTAGACATGTATTAGTTTAAAAAAAACAAAAAAAAAACAGGTGCATTAGCTTTCATAAAGCAGGAAACCATTATTTTTTTTGACAACAAGCAGTGAACTAACAGGATATTTTAAGTATATTCAGTGTCTCTAAAATGCTAATTTAATCTTGCCTTGGATAATTTCGGCTCTGGTTTTGTTATGTTAACCCTGGTTTCACCCATGCTAAAAATGAACAGATAATAGGTAGATAATTGTTACTTCATCAATTCTGACTATGAAAAATAAAACAAAACAATAAAAAAAACAGCTATAATGTTACCATGATCCAAGTAACAGCTTCCTTGTTTTATCAGTACGGACTACATACAGTCTTGAGGTGCATTAATTTATCTTTTCATTCTATAATCTTTGATGAAGTTTAGCCAAGATATTTAAGAATTCAATTTCAGATTTTGGCCACCTTAAATCCACCATAATGTTAGGGCGGATATCATTAGCTAATTTATGAAAGTTTACAAGAGATTCTTCTTCATGTGTCCATATTCCAAATACAACAGCCACATCTTATGTATTCTTATGGTTTCTTGTCTAGTTTGTTCATATAATTCTGAGCCTATTGCTGTAACGTCTATTTCCAAATGTAAAATGACTTTTCTAAAACTATGATGATCAACATTTTTAATATTCCTTTTGTAGGTATCATGTTCTTATCTACTCTATTTTCCAGAGCCTCTTCACATGCTTCTAAAGTGTCATGCCTGGGAACACTGGGGTGCAGGGATTTTACATCCATGTTAAAAAAAACGGTATTCTGTGGAACTTTAACCTTTTATATTATTAATACTTTTCAGAAAATGCATTGTATTTTTTAACATAGGTAAGCTTTCAACATGTATGTGCAGCTGCCTTTCAGCTATTTATATTGCACCATCAAACTATATCTTACACACATAGCTAACTAATGTCGCTGTTTAATAAAAAGAACCCAGTGTTCTCTTTCAATTCGAAAATAGCCATCAACTAATGGGTACTGTGTACAAAAGCAGTCGCAGCAGTAGCACAGGATCGGTCTACATGTAAAAAATATACACGGAACAGCGCCTCAGTGCCGAAAGGCAGTTTTTATTTTAAGCTCAGCATAACCCTATCACCTGACGGCGATACCCATTAGTTGATGGCTATTTTCTCTTTCAGAGAACCGGGGTTGCATCCGCAACCTTACGTTTTTTAAATCTTGGTTGATATCCCTTATTACTACTTAGTTAATTTCTTCAAAATTATAATATAATAACAAACCAGTTAGTGTAAACTTATAAGGTCTTACAATGCAGGATTCTTTATTTATTTAAAACGCTTTATAGGTGTGTATGATTTTCTGGTTACAGAAAGCTCAGTCAACAACTGAAGACAGGTAAGAGGATAATTTCGTACAACTTAATGATGAAACATAACCTGGTCTATTTTCTTCCACTCTACTGTGGTCATTCCTGTGTAGCTCTGATTAGGGACTTATTACCAGACCTTCCTGGTTGTCAAAGGTGGTGGCATCTCACATGCTTTTGGATTCACATACCCAAAAATCCAGCGAGTCTGTAGTTTAGACTGTTGTACTTGCCCCTGCACTGTAACCAGTGGGGAACATTGGTTTATTACAATATTACATAATCTCATGAATATCAATACTGCAGACTAACCTATTGCAGAAGGGAGTCCATACTTTGGTCCTGGACCGAAGTACTGTGCTCCAATGGGTCTTCGAGGCTTTTGGGGTCTCCAGGTTCCCACCCATGGATCAGTAGTCATGATCAGCTCTGGATACAAAACCTTCATAGGAACAGAACGTATGCAGTTAGTCATCTGTGTGCCAGAGACTAAATCCAATCAAAACCCAGTTCACCCCAAAATAGAAACATTTATTGATTTGTGATGGTGTTCTTTTGGGAATCATAATAAAGTTTTAATTATTAGGTGCATTTAAGTTCACTATAACCATTGCATTAAAATGTACATCCACATTACCATATAGTTATTCACGTCAAGTCCCCAAAACTAACCGTCAACCTGCTGTTACTAGCCAGTTAACCCCAGAGCTAATTTCATTTTTGGGAATGACCAGGATAAACAGCCACCTATCTTAAACTGTCCCTATGGTGACTGGTAATTCAGGTTTTACACTAAAACACATTTCAAAGTGTGTTTTCGCCATCTACCTATCTGTCTGTCTATCTATGTATACAGCATAATCCATTTAATTGAGCTACAGATACACTGCAATGTTTAATAGGAACAGCAGAACAATAACTGATAAATAAATTAAACACAAATATATGTTGGCTTATGCACAGAACATTTACAGTGTAAAAGCTTAAGAACTAGAAATATTATTTGAATTTGGAAAAATTGAACAGCAATATATTACATTATTGTAACAATAAGAAAATAAATAGCATACCCAATAAGTGTTCTCCTGATGCTCCTCCTGCAGTGCAATCTCTTTGATATGTGAGGTTCAAACTACGGGTGCCTCGTATTGAGACATTTATTAGGATGCCTCTTGAGCAGGAGGGATTGAAATTTCATCACCATAGGAACAAAACACTATTATTTAGAGTGTTTTAGTATTCTGACAAAACTGAAACACCAATGTTTTTCTGCTCACAAATTATCCAAATACATTGAACAATGACACAAAGAGGTAACACAAAATGACTATTTACTGCATATACATTATAACTTTTAACAGTTCAAATTTTGAATTTCAATTTATTCTTTCAGTTTGTTAGCCAACCTGTCACTAAAATTACCTGAATGAGAAAATGGTGATCAGTATGTAACTAAGCTGGATAGTTTTCTTCCAATTATGATGAAACTAGTGATGTCACTGAAATGGTAGCCATATTAGTCCAGAGATGATAGACAAATAAGGAGATGTGATACCTTTTAGTGGACTATCTAAACCAATGGTATCCACTGACAGTTTTTGACAATTTATTTTTACACGACATTATGTATACTGGTTTTTCCTGGACCAACCACATCTGATCTCATCAGATTGATTAATTAATTAATTGATTACATACATACATACATACATACATACATACATACATACATACATACATACATACATACATACATACATACATACATACATACATACATACATACATACATACATACAAAAAGAGTCAGTGTGGTCCAGTGGTTATAGTCCAGGGCTTGTGACCAGAAGGTCACTGGTTCAAATCCCACCTCTGCCACTGACTGACTCACTGCGTGACCCTCAGCAAATCACTTCAATGAGATGTTAAATCAATGTCCTATTGTTAGTGACTGCATATAATGCACAGTTCACAGCCTATCTCTGTTAAGTGCTTTGTGATGGTGGTTGACTATGAAAGGTGCTATATAAAGATTATTATTATTATTATTGTAAATTTGATTTCCACATGGAAAAGAGATCGCTTCATCGGTGCACATGCATCAAAATTATTCTTAAATTGATTCTAAAGTTAACTCAAGTCAGGGTTCTGCCTATTGAAAAAAGTAGCGGAACACTGTTCAGACGTGTTCCATCTCGACTACACCACTGAGTATAGTGCTGCAATTGATAAAGATGCCATATGGGAAATTGATACCTAATGATGGCTGGTGTTGTTTCAGCAATGTCACAGCCTGAATGTCAGGTTGGAGTGGTGACAGGTTTAGCTTTAAATCTGGTTCCACATCCAGCCTACTCTGGTACGTTGAATTCAGAATGATGCAGCGCTCTCATTCTATCCACGTAGCATCTCAATGGGGGAATTTACTGTCCTATCCAACTTCTCCGCGAAGTGAAACGCTAGAATAAAACAAAAATGTTCATTTTACCCAAACACATACACATAAATAGTAAAACCAGAGAAACTGATAATTTTGCAGTGGTCTCTTAATTTTTTCCAGTTTTATATATATATATATATATATATATATATATATATATATATATATATATATATATATATATATATATATAAAACCTTAATTTTTATAGTTATTTAACCTTCACATTTAGAGATTTTTTACAGTGTATACTTAATAATGTTTAACACAGCCATTTCCTTTCCCAGTGTGATTTCATTTTGTTCACCCTTTTAAAATAATACACAGTAGGTTGTTTTTGTGAATTTGTATGTTTTTTCAAAGTCATTTTGTAAACTTTTAAAAACATTTTAAAGTTTGTCCATGATGAACAAAAGTAAATACATTTAAAAAAAAAAAAAGATTTTATCCTACTGCTTACTGTTCAGATTGATATTTTGTGGATTGCAGATCTCTGATATTAATTTAGGAACATTGCTTTCTTTGCTTCTTCCACAGTGTTACAGCTAATATATAGATCATGTGAATATGAAATTCGCTCTACATGACAGAAATGAGATCCTCTGAAACCACTCTGCACCTGTCAGCCAACAAGAAAATGAATGGTGATGGAAAGGGGGTCTTCTACCAAGTGTTTGGTCCAGGTTTATTCTCACAATCTTTAAAACAAATTAGTACTTGTTTGAAAGTTCAAGAGAGGAAATTAAATTTAAACTGCAGCTGAGGGAAAGTGAGCTCATGAGAAAAGAGGCTGAAAGAATTCAGTAGAAACAATACATTCCAACTGCATCGAGCAAAAGCTCCTACCACGCGTTTTAATGAGGAATAAAAAAAACATTCAAGAATAAGGCTTCTCAATGTACAACAAGTTGCTAGCATCGACAGTGTAAACAATGCTAAGCAAATACACACCTGCACAGAGCTGGAATCTTCATCTCTGTTTGCAAAAGGTTTTATGCAGTCCACAGTGCATCAGAACAATATGTCAATTATTTCATGTTGAATGCAAAGGGTTCCATAGAAATATTTCCGAACCATTAAGCACTTTGCCTTAAGATACTTAAAGTATGGAAGAATGGGTGCTCGTTTGGGTATTAATTAGGGCTTTTGGAATTGCTTTAAAGAACGGTTTTAGTAGTGCATACAACAAATCTAATTGGTCAACTGCAATACATTTTTTTTTTTTTTAAATAGGCCCTGTACGACATTCTTCATTCCTGTGGGATAGGGTGGGTAGATGTAGGTACTGATATACAGTGCCTTGCAAAAGTATTCAGACCCCTGACCAATTCTCTCATATTACTGAATTACAAATGGTACACTGAAATTTTGTTCTGTTTGATATTTTATTTTTAAACACTGAAACTCAGAATCAATTATTGTAAGGTGACATTGGTTTTATGTTGGGAAATATTTTTTAAGAAAAATAAAAAACTGAAATATCTTGCTTGCACAAGTATTCAACCCCTGTGCTGTGGAAGCTCCCAGTTTGCACTGATGAAAGAAATTGCCCTAACGAGGACACAATTACCTTACCATTGGCCTCTAACTGTGAACCATTAAAGTTGCTGTCACATTTTCTAGACAAAAACCCCACTGTTGAAGGATCATTGGTAAGGCTGTGAATCTGAAGGAAAATGAAGACCAAAGAGCATTCTACAGAAGTTAGAGATAAAGTAATACAAATGCATAGATTAGGGAAAAGGTACAAAATAATATCCAAATGTTTGGCTATCCCAGTGAGCACAGTCGGATCAATAATCAAGAAGTGGAAGCTGCATTACACCACCCAGGCACTACCAAGAAAAGGCCGTCCCTCAAAACTCAACGCTCAGACAAGAAGGAGACTTGTGAGAGAAGCCACAGAGAGGCCAACAATCACTTTGAAGTAGCTACAGAGTTTAGTGGCTGGGAGTGGAGTAATGGTGCATCAGTCAACCATATCAAGAGCTCTGCATAACACTGGCCTGTATGGGAGGGTGGCAAGAAAGAAGCCGTTACTCAAAAAGTACCATCTGAAAGCACGTCTGGAGTTTGCCAGAAAGCATGAGAGTGACCCAGCTGTGATGTGGGAAAAGGTTTTGTGGTCAGATGAGACCAAGATAGAGCTTTTTGGCCAAAACTCAAAGCGCTATGTGTGGCGCAAACCTAACACTGCCAATGCCTCAAGACACACCATCCCTACAGTGAAGTATGGTGGTGGCAGCATCATGCTGTGGGGATGCTTCTCATCAGCAGGGACTGGGCATCTTGTTACAATTGAAGGAAGAATGGATGGAGCAAAATACAGGAAAATACTACAAGAGAATCTGCTTCAGTCCGCTAAAAAACTGAAGCTTGGGAGGAAATTTACCTTTCAGCAGGACAATGATCCCGAGCACAAGGCCAAAGCAACATTGTAGTGGCTCAAGAACAAAAAGGTGAATGTCCTACAGTGGTCCAGTCAAAGTCCTGATCTCAATCCCATTGAGAATCTGTGGCACTATTTGAAAATTGCGGTCCACAAGCGTCGTCCAACCAACCTGAACAACCTGGAGCAAATCTGCCAAGAAGAATGGGCCAAAATCACTCCGACACTGTGTGCAAAGCTGGTACATACTTACCCCAAAAGACTTAAAGCTGTTATTGCAAGGAAAGGTGGCTCTACCAAATATTAATGTGTGGGGGTTGAATACTTATGCAAGCAAGATATTTCAGTTTTTTAATTTTCTTAAAAATATTTCCCAACATAAAACCAATGTCACCTTACAATAATTGATTCTGAGTTTAAGTCTTAAAAAAAAAAAAAAAAAATCAAACAGAACGAAATTTCAATGTACCATTTGTAATTCAGTAATATGAGAGAATTGGTCAGGGGTCTGAATACTTTTGCAAGGCACTGTATCATACCACAACACACACACACATATATATATATAAATATATAGTATAGAATATATACGATATATATAATATATAGATATATATAATATAAATATATATTATATATATATATATATATATATTATAATAAATCTCACATAACAAATTTTCATAGGCGAACACATTTAAAAAAAAAAAAATCAAACAGAACGAAATTTCAACAATTATCTGTGCAGAAACAACAATAGAGAATTGTGGGGTGTTGAACACATAAGAATTTAAAATAGTATTAGAAAAATGTAGATGTTATAAAGAACCCTTTTTTTTCCTTAACTGCCATTAATTGTTCTTATTAAAAATACGTTGTCAAATACATCATTATTAATTTAAAAATACTGTAATTGTTTTGGTAATTGTACTTAAAAAAAAATGATGACAATGTCTGCAAAATGTGTATTTAATATTATTTAAAATGATATGAAATAAGTTCTGGTATCAGCATAATTAGTGTAGCACAAAATACTTTTAGTAGTAAATAGTATTTTTGACTTCCTTTTGTAATTAATTTTTGGCAACACAACAGTATTTTAGGTACTTCGAAGTCTGTTGTCATTCAATCCTGCTTCGGATGTGCCCTATCGTATACACTCGGTTTTTTTCGTTAGTTTCCGTTTGGTCTCCTCCCTGTGTTTTGGTTGTAAAGAGAGCCATTTTCCGATCGAGTTTTTTTTTTTTTTTTCTTGATCGTTTGGAATTAGCTGCAGCTTTTGTGAAACACTGCGGGTTTTGCATGATAAGGTTCCGACCATCCTGGTGGTGCTGGAACGATCAGACTACACCGGCCGGATTCGCTCGGACACGTTCGGCCTATCCCGGCTCTGGACGAACGAAATGGATGAGTCTGAATCGGCAACGAAGGGACTCGGCTTGGAGGAGGCGCCCGATTCAGTTGCTTTTGTGCCGGGGGAGGGGGAGAACGAGAATACCGAGTCGGAGGCCGAAGTTACAACGATGACGGTAATGGGGGAACCGGAGCACATCGACATTGCAACCGAGTCCATGCCGAACCCAGACGAAACTGCATTCGCAGGCAAGTTTATAAACTATAATAATAACATGGGAAATACGTTAAAAAGAAGTGGAATTGCACTTCCGACAAAAACTTGCACTTTGATGAACATGGTCAGTCACCAAAAGTTTCAATCACTTTTCTTACAATATAAATAAAATAATTATTATTATTGTTAAGATTATTATTATTAATCATCTAGTAGATTGACCACTGTAAGAAAAATGTTTTTTCAATTTTATGCATAAAATTAAAATTCGAACTTTATTTTGCGCCAAAACAACTTTACATAAAACACGCGGGGTTTTGTTGCGCATACAAAAAAAATCATTTCATTTGTATCTCCCGTACAAAACTAAAGGAAATATAGAGGGCATGTTTTACCCTTTATAAAAGAACATGGTGAAAACCAAAGACTATAATTATAGATATATATATATATATAATATATATCATATATATATATAGATATATATATAATATATATATATATATATTGTGTATCGCTATTAATAATGGCATTTATGCGTGTGTGTGCGGCAAAATGAGTGAGACTCACTTGAGTCTGCAATAGGGTCAATTAATATTTGATTCAAACCGCTGAACAGAACACCAAATAATTTTCTTTTTAAAATACTGTGTGCTCACGTTTACTGGCATCACATTCTTTCATTTTATAACAATCTACTTGAGATGTTTTGCACCTTTTTCAGGTGTGCAAATCGTTTTGAAAATTGTTGCTGAACTGATTTGAAAGATTAGCACGAGAGCGCCTACTGGTGCTAAATGATGGAATCAAGCCCCCTCCCCACACTCTTCAATGAGTTTTTAGTGCGTTGTGTTACAGTAAATATTTTTAACATTGTATTCCTTATTTACTCACACCCATAGTTGTAATCACCCTCACCTGCTTTATATTTTGAAAAAAAAAGAAAGACAGAATTTAATTTAGCTGGAGCTATATGAGCACCAAACCTGCACTCCTTAGTCAGTAATTTAAAACTGAGATAGGGACATTTATGCTCAATGGTATGCTCATGGATTGAGAAGATTGTATTAATCGCCAAGTTATTTATCATAATGATCACTTTTATATCCTTTTTTGTTGTGCAGAAGTTACTACAGTGACTGTCGCAAGTGTACCAGGAACTGAAGACAGTGTATTTACAACGTCTGTCGCCAATGCTACATCCATTTCGGAACATGTCCTTGTGAGTAATATTGATTTTTTTCGTAAACATTTTTGTTATAATGTAAAAGGTCCTGGATTGACAGCCTCGAAGACTGCAGTCTTGTCTAATTGGCCACCATGAAGGGATAGAACAAGGAAATCTGAGCGTCCCCCGCTATGAGCTTGCCTCAATCTTGTCTTGGAAGGACCACCCCTTCACTCCAGTTTAGCACTTCAGTCTGAAAGCCGCATCAGTCCTTGGCTGCATGGGTGCCCAGTGACTATTGTGCCAAACAACTCTTCAGTGCTATTTATTCCTAATCAATCACTCACTCAATCAATATTTATTTTATATAGCACCTTTCATAGTGGACCACCATCACAAAGCGCTTTACAAAATAGTGAGGAACAGTGCATAATACATTAAATACAGCGAAATACACGACATAGTACATTAAATACAAACAGTAAAAACAATGCAAATACATTATACAGGCATATTACATTAAATACAAGGCTAAGATGTGAATTTTAAACATTGTGGATGCGTGTGTCATACAGAATCATACGAAGAAGATGCAGTGAAAACATTTAGACAGCAGCTAATAACAGATATAGGCTAAAGAGCATTGAAAGCAAGAGAGAACAAATGGGTTTTCGGATTTGATTTGAAGAGAGAGGCTGTGGGAGCTACACGCGCTAAATCTGGGAGAGAGTTCCAGAGAGTCGGGGCCATGAAGCTAAAAGAGCGCTCTGAGTGTGGCGTGCTTTTGCTTGGGTATGACAAGCAATCCAGAGTCAGAGGACCTCAGCTTGCGTGCAGGGACATAATGGGTCAGCAGGCTGGACTCTGGACCTGTGTGATGAAGGGCTTTGTAGGCAAACAGGAGAATTTTGAAAGTAATCCTGAACTTTACAGGTAGTCAGTGAAGCTGGGCAAGACGGGGTAATGCAATCATGTTTTTAACATCTGGTAAAGATCCTAGCAGCAGCATTTTTTAACCAGCTGCAATTGGTTTATGGTGCATGACGGAAGACCAACAGAGAGAGTTGCAGTAGTCGAGTTGAGAGGAGATGAATGCATGACAGAGGAGGGAGGCAGAGGTAGAGATGGACCTTTGAAATGTTTCGGAGGCGGTAGAAGGAAGACTTGACTACAGAGGAGTTTTGGACATCAAAGGAGAGGTTACTATCCAGAAGTACACCAAGGTTTCTTAAGTGGGGGAAGGCAGCAGCAGCAGCAGACAGTTTCTGAGGTTTAAGGCAGCAGTATTGAAATTCCTGAGATTCTTATGACCTACCTAAAACAGATAAGGCTTTTTGATGTAACCCACTGCCTTAACAAGTCTACCGGTTCAATATATACGGTCCTTTGCCTTTGTCAGACTGGAAGAACCACCCTTCAGATCGGAGACAGCTTGAACACCCAGAAAGCGACTCTGATTGTGGTGCACACAGATGGCAGCGTTGTGGACACTACAGGGCTAAAGGGGCCTGTCGCACCAATTATCCCAGGTATACAAGTCTGTTTCTTGGCATGCAAAAACAAACGAGCTACTGTCATTGATGGAATCCGATGTGCTTTTGCATGTGGGGGATAGTGTTTGGTGCTTTAGAAACCTTTATTTATTTTGAGATAGGCCCAGGGGAAAAGTAAGTGTTGTAAAGCCAAATTCCATTATCAATATTACAGCAGCGTAGTAACTTTTCAATAAGTACTATAGGTGGTGCTTTGGTACTGCAGAAATAAGTGATCCAGTGGTCTACTCACACAGATCATGCAAGGATCGCTTTCAAGTGCTGTGGCTATTGGCATTTTGTTATGTGTGCAGTAAGTAACTGCTGGCCATTTGCCATATCATAGCCCTGTAAATGTATTTTGACAGGTCCACAGAGGTTGTCAACTCCATTAACTCCTGGTCCAGGCAAAGATGGAACCAAGTACAACTGGGACCCTTCTGTATTTGATAATGAACTGCCTGTCCGCTGCAGAAACACCACTGGGATGCTGTATAAAAACAGACTTGGCTCTGGTAAGTTTTTTTTTTTTTTTTTTAAAGATTGTTGACTGCTAACTGGGATGTTTACTCCAAGCATACTCCCTTTTCATTTGAGAATGTGTCTCTGTTTTGTATATAACTTGTAAAAAGCATACAGCATGCTTATTTTATTTGTATTTATATGGTGGAGTTTATACCTGAGCACACAAGGGGGCATTTGCTTTCGAAAGGTCATGTCTTTTTAGATTATACCGCCATCTAGTGGGATTAATAAATATAGGCGCATTGCCTACGTATTGTAAAAATGTTTTTCATTTTATTGAATGCAGGTGGGAAAGGACGCTGTATTAAGCATGGCGGTAACTGGTACACCCCCACCGAGTTTGAAGGCATGTCAGGGCGAGCCAGTAGCAAGGACTGGAAAAGGAGCATCCGATATGCTGGGAGACCAGTACAGTGTCTGATCCAGGTATGGGAGAGAGCCGTGGGAAGTCTGGGCTTGCATAGCAACATTTTTTATGAATGTATATATTTAAGGAGAACATTTCACAAACAAAAGGGATTTTGCATGACTGGACAAGGCTGTTTTCCACCACTGACTGGTCCGTCTGTCTGATCTGATGCAGCACAAAGCCGAAAGACTTAGTTGTTAGCATGGAAGATAATAGAAAATGTGTATGTTTTACTGTTCAGGCAACTGACGAGTCTATTACTTTTGCAGGAAGGCATCCTAAACCCCCATGCTGCCTCCTGTACATGTGCAGCCTGCTGTGATGACCTGTCATTGGTAAGGAGAACTGTAGGCATGCCTCAAATGATGACAAACTATATGAATAGTATAGGCATGGGAAAATTGCAAAAATACTGTGCAAATTTACCAGGGGAAACTTTTATAAGGAATGTCTGGCTTTAAATTGCAATGCAGCTGTTCCATGATTTTGGGATGCTATTTCGATCAGTTATCACCTGTTTCTATATTCCAGTCGAATCGTAGCTGGTGTCATCTTTCAATACGACAGGTGGGCTAGCAAATTGTACCCCCCATGTCTGAAAATACGTAAACCATGCAACACAAGAAATGCATTTTTAAAGTCTTGGAAATCACACTTGCATAATCATTAGTCATATGCAAGACAGCAAATATAGGTTTAAGTGACCTAACACCCTATTTTCTGTCTAATTTGTGCTGTATATGTAATTTTATAGATTCCCATGTAATGTACAAGTTTGGAACTGCACCATAAACACAGCATTGTGTTACATACTAATAAATAGCTATTCAATAAGTCTAATTTAATATTTAACTAAATATGTTAGAACACATGCGATACATTTAAAAAACTAAATCTAATTATTAAAGGAAGTTGTGGGTTATGTTAGGAGACAAACCAGACAGGAAAATTTGTGATGGCATCTACCCATACATCAACAAAAAGAAAACATTATACAAGGATCAAGCTAAAAAAAAACAAAAAACGGTGAAAGGTTATATTAGCATGACCCTACCAGAACCACCCTCACCCAGGTTCGCCTTAATTTCTTGATCAGAAACCATGTCAAAGATACTGCACACACATCTTCCAATGTCCTCTGTCGCTGTAATAGTCTCAGCCTGTATCTTAAATGCACAGCATAAATTAGAGCAGCCATGTTTCTCAAAGTACAATGAGGGAAATGACTGGTCAAGTTGTATTTATTCGGCAGGTAAATTGGTGTAGGTGGTAATACGACCAGGTTGTGTGAGCAATGTTATGTAGAAACGCTACTTCATCGTCTGTTTTGCTCGCGACGTCGCACTAGCCTGGTACAACATTGAATAAAAACCAGTTCCAGAATGGTTTGTAGAACCCATTTAGTAGCTAAACAGCTTCAGTTTTATGCAATAGGCTTGTATATTTTTGGGATCCTTTTTAATTTCTGACGTATTTATACAACTATGTGAGTTTTAGATTTTCATATTTTAAAAACTAATGTGTGGATTTAAATTTGCAAGTCACTTTTTCTCCTTATCTGCCTTGTTTAATATTTTTTCAGTGCCACAAAAATGGGGACGGGGCATCTGTCAGAGGGGAGAACATACATCTGGTAATTGGATTATATGTGCTTTTCAAAGAAAAAGTCAAACATACAAAGGGTAAATAACATCTATAGGGGTAAAATGACTTAAGCCTCCCACACTTGAAGATTAGACTCTTGCAACAGGTTGCATGTAAATTCTCACACAGCTATACACAGTGCAATCTTTTGCAAGCATCTTTAATCTTTTTTTCTGGGAAAGTAAAACATGAATGATAGGAAAGCCACAGTAGGAAATCTGTGTAGCTCCGACATTTCTGGATAATCTCTGCTGAGGCCAGTTGTCTTAAGTTCATAATGGTAGACATTCTGTTCTACATTGTTCAGACTGGTTTGGTTTCAAATAGAGCTGTCAATCCATCACAGGTTATGATACATGTATATCTATAGGAAAAATGAATATCTATATTGGGGTTGATCTAGACCCTTCTACAAGGCTTACTTTAAGAGCTATACAAACATTTAACTAAGATAACTGTTTAGTGCCACATGAATTGATACACGATGAAGCTGCTGATGTGCTCCAATGGATTGCTCTGGGGGAGAGAGTCCAATGGCATACTTACCCAGTCCAAATATTCTTTTCATTAGACTGGCCCAGTAAGGCTTTTCGTGCCCTATAAAAGACGCAAGAAGGATAACGAACAGCCCACTATGCCAGAGAAGAAGGGCTCTCAGTCATCTAAAAACATCACACTGCTACCTGCCTCAGACGGGATGACCTGTAAGTGTGTTGACATGATCTCTGGTCTGGTATGACGTTTTATTTCAGCCTTATGGGATCATTTTCATATGGTGCCCATAACCAACCAATTACCTTATCAACTGTTGTACAGGGAGTAATTGACAATAATGCATTGTGCCCGGTGCTTTTGAACTGATTTAGTATATGAAATACCACTCAGATTAAAACTGTGTTTCTATTTTAAGAATCGGCTTCTATGGAAATATTTAATGCGATATGTAAAAATACTATTTGATTATGATTAAAGATTTATTGGAGGGTGGTATTTAGATCAGCCATTGTTTAGATCAATTGAATAGACCCCACTTTATCGAATAGATATGAAGACAGCATGACATGACAACCATTTGAAGGTAGTGCTTGAAGGCTAGGCAGTATAATGTTTTCATACATGTGTTTTGACATACAAGTGTTCTCACAGTACATTGTGATGCCATTGCAGACCATGCTGCTGGGTGCCCATTAATTACTGCTGGATGGAAATCACAAGATTTAGTTAAATCAGACGACCAAGAAGAGTTTATAGGGGTAGAGAATTAAAACGTATCGATAACTTTTGGCTTTTGTGGCATTATTTTTAATTGTGGATATAGTGCACGCTAGAACCAGGACTAGCTGTTTTTGTATTTAGAATTCCACAGCATACACCATGTAGTAATTATTAGAACTGGTCTTTGCAATATGTTTTTTTAGATTGTAATAGTTATAATTTGTAATAATAAAAAAAGAAAGCTGGCATTTTGTCGAATTGCTGAACCGAGTCTTTGGTGTAACTGAATGATTTTCATGCCCTTTTGAAAGGCAGTTTATAAGCAACCGTCAGAGCAGAAAATGCACCGTGCTCTTCCCATTATGGTATGGAGGAAGTGAAGGTCTGCTGGCTTTCTGTTATGATTAATTATGCCTCTGATTACAGTGCCAGCTTTGGATCAAAGTCTAAGGCCTTCATAGACAAACACAACCTGCGTAAACTTGTCCTTGGCAATGCTTGAGAGCTTGGATTCTCAAACCCAGTCCTCTTGGACCACTAACGGTCCGGGTTTTCCTGTTGATCCGCAACTCGCTTAACAAGTCCATTTCTGCAGTTGTATTTCGATTACAGCTTAAATGCTTCCACGACATTCTGCACTTTCATTTCCTTCATCAATGGCCTTGTGGAAAGATCCTTGAGCTAGCAAATCTGTGTTGACAAAACAAAGCTGCGCCTGGTTTGGAGTTCAGTTGGCAGTGCTCGCCTGTCTCCATATTAGTTATTCAAAGAGAAGCCCTGTTAGACCAACAGGAACTACTGTTCCCAGAGAGCTATGTAGCTGTGCCACTATAAATAGAGCAATCTCCAATTTAGTCTGGAAGTTCTTGACCGCCTCCTGGTGGCACAGTAGCAAGTTATTTAGATTTAGATTTTCTGTCCTTGTTCGATATAATTTAGTTTAGTTATTGGCGGACCACACTAGCCTAGCATTACAGGGTTTCCTGGTGGTTATTATACATTCATTATAAAAAATACATTTAGTAAGACTCACATACTCTGTATACAATTACAATGCAAATTACCTTGTGCAGGGTAACAGAGTCTATTTACTGTAGAATGATATTCTGGTGACAAACTCTAGTAGCAGTGTGAAGGATGTATAAGCTATAAAAACATTTTGCAGAGCATAATTACAGTGCAGGTAATGATTTCTGTTTTTTTTTTTAGTTACAGTATCACCATCTGGGCAAATCACTACCTCTGGCACCTTGACCTTCAGTCGCTCAACGACAGGTGAAACCACTACCGTCCTTTCTGAGAGTCCAGCTCAGACGGGTGTTTTCACTGGAACAACTGGTAAGATGAGAGAGATTTCATTTTGTTTTTTAAAATGAGTATTTGAGTATTTTGTTGATTTTCTTTATTCAGGGATATTGCTGACAGGGACAAGACACAGCTGGTAACATCATAAAGTGGAACACCAATAGCGTTGATGTTAATTCCTGTTGTTTATAATCCTTTGTAATTCATTTTGACAGTCGGTTTACAATTCCAATTCCTTCAATGGAATTGGTATTTTAGAGACGTTAGTGGTTGTGATTTGTTCAGCTGCTTTCATTTGAAGCCAATTGAATTGATTAAATGTGACTTTAATTGAAGTAATTTGTTGCCATTGTAAGAAGCTCATTTTAACAGAATACTGCTAATTGCAGTTTTGATCAGCGTGTTGAAATTGATTAAAAGGGAATTTAAATTGTGAATTGATTAAAAAAAGGAAATAGAATTGGAATTAAAAAACAGGAGTTAACCTCAACCCTGAATACAAATAATTCTGGGCCCTTTTCACAACCCAACCCCCCCCTCCCCCAAAAAAAACAATTCTAATTAAATTTACTGCTGTATAATCCCAGATGAATGATAGCAATGTTACTGGTGTAGTCTGTGCTCAGTAACTATTAGCATCAGCCACTAGAGGTCCCTGTAAATCTGATCTTGAAAATCCATAGCCAAATCCTTGTGAAAAATAGTAAAGCAAACGAGAATGCTTGTACTGGACAAGTGCTTAACTGGTTGTCAGGTGTTACCTTCTGGAATGAATGGGATTTGTATACATCTTACCTGTCAGGGGCTACCTGTCTGACATTGATTACACCTATCTAAAGAAACCCAATCCTGATTAAACTTGCCCAGGACGTTCTGTAACTCAAGTTATTGAGTATGTTGTAATTGTATGTGGAGGCTGCCTCCACTCATGCTCAGTATTGCCCGTCATCTTGGGCACTTGCTGGCCTTACATTTTAATTTATGCATTGCGTGGTTTGTGCAGAAATACACGGAAGGCGTAAAAGGGATAATGGGAACAGAGGCATTCACAAACAGAATAATATATTCATATACAGGTTGGATAAGCGTGGATTTTGAAATAAGCCAAAAACAAAGAGAACTGACTATAATATTGTTCCTCCTTTTTTTGCCTTAGTTGTGTCTAGGCAGAAATAAATGCAGGTGTTTGTGATTAACATGCCCTGACATTCATCAGTAAAAACTCTAGCATCGACTTATCTTATTGGGTTCTATTTTCAGTGCAAAGGCAAAAGCGTATTTTCAGAGTGCGATAACATGGTGTCAAATAATTTCCTGCAATCAAATTGCTGGGTTTATATCACTTTGTATTATTCCTCTCAGAAAATGTGCATTTACCATTGCATTTTCTGCTTCAAAAATGTTTTAAAGGCAAACTAGAAGTGAAAAGTGGGTATGTTTAGTTCCAACAATAATTAAAATGTGTGAATAAAAAATTATTTAAATTATATACAGTATAAAAATTGCACACATTTTCATGGTGTTAAAATACTTTGTAGCTGTAAAGCCCATTTTATTGTACCAGCGTTACAGGTTTATAAATAATCCAAAAACAATCACAACATTTATGTTATTCCTCCTTTGCTAAAATAGCTTTTTGAAGAACTTGACTGCATGAATATAATATAGCCCTGATTGTTTACTTACTTTGTGAGGATTCTGATATTTGCCAGTTCATTATACAAGACCAGTGTCAATTCTATCATACAGTCTCCAGCCCCAAATCAAGTTTATTTATTGCATGAAAAGAACACTAGGATCAGTCACTTAAATTCAGCTTTTGGCTTCCAAATACAGACACTTTGACCTTTATGGGAGTAATGCATTTCGTGTATCAGGTGATACAGTATAATGGTCCCTTCTGGGACTAGACAGCCAGTACTGTAGCTTTAGTTCTTTAATCAATAACCGTGAGTTAGTTCTAGGTTCATGAATGTGTTTGTCTCTATCTGTATAATGCCTATCAATATGTGGTATCAATATGTGTGTTTATGGAGATACCCAGCAAACATAGTGATTTTAAATAAAATTAGTTGTGACTGCTCCCCGTTCCCTTCTGCTAAATAATTCCTGAAAAAGCAGCACATTCAGGGGCGTTATGAACATAGACCTGCGGTCCTTACCACTGTTTTATAAACTGTGAAAACTTTGACTGATGTAACCCTCTCCAGAATTCATATGTGTAAGCCAGAGAAAGAAGTGTCAATTAAGCTGCTGTTGATTTTCTGTCATGCTTTTTTCACTTCCAATACCTGTGACTGATAAATTAAGCAAAGTCAAACCCTGAACTTGGCATTGGCGTAAGTACCATAACAAGGACAGCAATTAAGTGGTTGGCCAGTGATAGTCTGTCAATGTATGTATCGGTTGCTGAATTAAATTGAAATCTCAACGGCCTTATCTACATAACCCCTGATTCTGTCTGGCACAAAATAGCTATCTATATCTTGGTGGAACATAATTTTGGGGAATGTTGGGAATTCAGATACTGGTAAAGAACTCTGAGTGTTAATTAAAAGATAATGCCAAAGGCTGGGAAGCCTATTGTTAAATTTATTTTTTTTCTTCCCAAAACTTTAAACTGCTGCTGCTTCGAAGCTGTGTGACTGATCGTGTTCTGACTTGACGGGTAACAAGCTGGATACATTGGCTGTCAGATGCTCAAAAACCTTTGCTGCTGCGTCATTGCAATTGGCGCAGTGACGCATTTTTTAATAAAACCTTTCAAAATCTTCTTGGGAACCGGTGAAGCGATTGATCTGAAACTTGGCATATATCATCAGCATCCAAACCCGCATCAAGTTTGCAAAGCAGAAGTTGCTGTGATAAATTTTAATGTCAAAATTTTTTAATGCCACAAATCTTATCGAAAACACATCCCTAACAACAAACTGCTGCTGTTTGAAAACCGTTTGTCCAGCAAACTCCAAATTTGGTAGTTATCGTCCCAGTAACAATGGGATACAAATATGTGAAAATGGTGATGTTTTATAAAACAAGATGCATGCCACTTACACGTTTACATTTGAAATTTAAACCTGCGTCAGTTGACAAACGATTTACTTGACTAACTCCAAACTTCATAAGCATCTTCCCTGATACTGTATCAGTACAGCTGACTTAAAATTGTGTTGAGCGGAAACGAAAATGGCCGTTTGACACATTTTTTTAGAAACCTTTCGAAATCTTCTTCTTGGGAACCAGTAAAGCGATTGATCTGACAATTGGCATATATCATCAGCATCCAAACCTGCATCAAGATTGTGAAGCACAAGTTTGTGCGATAAATTTTAATGTCAAAATGGCTGCCACAAATCTTATCGAAACGTGCCCTTAACAGCAAACTGCTGCTATTTGAAAACTGTTTCACCAACAATCTCCAAACATGGTAGTTATTTCCCCAGTAACAATGGAGTAAAAATATGTCAAAGTGGTTATGTTTTATAAAACAAGATGGCCACCAGGTGTATGTTTACGTCTGAAATTTTAAACTGCCTCAGTTGACAAACAATTTACTTGACTAACTCAAAACTTCACAAGCATCATCCTTAACATTGTAGAAATACAACTGACTTTTAAGAAACTTGCATTAAAAACAAGATGGCTGCCTGACGCATTTTTGGAAAAAAAAAACCTTTCAAAATCTTCTTCTGTGGAACTGTTGAAGTTGCTGATTTTAAACTTGGCACATTGAGAACTAAACACGCTTAGACGGATACTGATACTGGGGCTTGGGAGCCGTAAAACTGCCTGGCAGTTCTAGTTGTTATTATTATTATTATTATTATTATTAAGCTATTGTTCCACAAACTGATTGCTTCTGTTCTAAAGGGAAGACTTTCACAAACATCTCATATTTACAGCAGCAGTCCTGAGATAGCTCTGGATCTTAAGCTGCATTCTTATCACACTATACCTTTTGAAGCCATCTGTCTCATTGCTTAATTTTGCCACTTCATTTTTCACATTTTATATTAGAAATGAACACCTTTTTAATTGTCACAGAGTCAGCAGGGCTCAATTCACATGGTTTTCTCAGCAACTTCTATCTGAGAATTTTGTTTGTAATTAAGTTCTAACACTTTAGATAGATAGATCTGACTATCTATCTATATAAAACTTGTCATATAACTTTTTAGAGGGCATGAGAAGGACAAAATAATAGCCGATAATATTAGAATTATTGAAGAAGAGCACAGAGAGTGTTTAATAGTGTTATTTACTCTTTGTTCTGCTTGCTATGAATTGCACACTTTCAATGTATATGGTATTATATTGCAGGGTTTTATTTTTAAACACCAAATGTTTTTAGGGCTTTGAAGTTTGCTCTGGAAGGTCGCAATCTTAAAAGTTCTAATACAAACTAGAAGGTAAATTGTCGTGGGATGGGACATTTGTTGCCCGTTTTGCCTCATTTTGAGTTTTCTGAATAGTTTATTGCCCTGCGTCAAAAATAGCCATTAGTGTCATATGTAGATATGGGAAATAAACAACAGATCGACATTTTACTATAATTAGTCAAAGTCAATGGCCAGAAAACTTGTTGTCTAAAAATGGTTGTTAGAGACAACATCACACCACACAACAAGCAAGTTCAGTATGTTTATTGACTTATAATTGCAATGATACCGATTCGCAGAGAGCCTTAGTAGAGGTCACAGAGCAGTTTTCATTGTTGCAGTGGCCTTTGTGCTTGGTGAACATTTTGCTGCTACTTTTCCCTTTGTGTCCACCCCTGGAGATTAATATCCCCAGCGACAGATTGTCATCTCCCACAGTCCATTTTAAAGCAAATATACAATTCACAAAAGTAGTGAGGCAGACTAGCTTGCATTATGAGCCTCTCTTTACTGCTCATACAGCTGCACTATTTCAATGTTAGTCTGCCCACTGCAAATTTAAGAATGTCGATTGAAGAGAACTGACATGAGCACACTGTACTGCATTACCTGATCCTGCCTGATTCCAGTATTAATACCACATAGGTTATTTGTGTAAAATACCTTTGAAGGAACAGCAAGCCATGTGAATCATGAATCCCTGGTACTTCAGCGTGGAGACAAAAGAAGGCAGATTAGTTTGGCGTATATTTATTGCAACAGTGCTCTGGGCTTAATATAATATATTCAGTTCTATAGTTGTCGATAGAAGCTGAGATAGATGTTGGTTTGCATTGCTGAATATATACCATTTTTAAAGGCACAAAGGAACTGTGGTTCTTTGTGTTTTGTAGCCTTTTGGTTACCCTGGTTCCAGAAGTCATTCTTAATAGCACTGGTTTATGCAATGCATCTGGGTCTGCATGTATCCTTTTGACATCAGTGGATTATGTTTGTTGTTATCAAAGGCACCAAAATCCTCAAAGTACTAATTTTTAATTCAAAATTTCCCCTTAAGGTAGTACATTGGGTGAAGCTCAGGTTAGTGTTTGAGTGTTATTTTAATTTACTAATTTCTTTAATTAATGTGAGACCTGAAACTCTTCTTAATTGCAAATTAATAATTCAGTGATGAAAGCTCTTCTGTGAGATGAAGTGCTTTGCTATATAAAACTTTAAATTAGATGCATGATGTTATGTGCAATGTGATGGATGGGAATTTAACTGTACAGAGAAGACAAACATGCAAGAACTGGAACTGCACATTGCATTGTGGTGTCTGTCTCTTTCTGCCACACTGTGCAGATTTGTATCTCTGTTCGAAATGTATTCCTTAACAGTTGAAGGTAACAGTTTATGATATGATTGGCTGTGTGCCTCTACAATACCTTTAATTCCTCTTCCTGGAACTTCTTAAAACCTTGAAGTTCCACCGCAACATGGCTTTCCTGGCAAAACATTATAAAATAAAAGCAGGTTGTGAAAATAAGCAAGTATGGAAGCCAGTAATATCACTGCAGCTGAGTTACCTGGTGTTGATTTTTCGCAATTCTTTGCCTCTAATTGTTTTCCAGTCGTGCTCCATGTGTATCGTATTTGAGCTGCTTCAGTCGGATTGAAGTGCTGGTATTTGTTTACATATTTAGTGAGACTTGAAGTGCTGTGACAAGACAGAGCTGTCCGAGAGCGGAGAAAGTGGGCCGAATTGTCCCAGAGGTCAGCATATTTCTGAGACGCTGCAAAAGAGCTCTGGGGTGGGTGACCTTGAAGACCAAGGAGGGAGGGGGTCGCTGTCCTGTGACAGTCTCTGATCAAACATTTTTAACGCACTGTTTTTAACAATTAAGGACACTGATAAAGAGGGACAGCATGTTTATTTTTAGAGTTTATATTATATAGCGATTAAACATTTAATGTAAATCCATTTATTTATTTATTTATCTATTTATTTATTTATTTGGATCTTTGGTAAAGTATTTCTTTTTTAATAAGGTTTTGGAAAATTGTTTCTTTAATGTGATCTTACTGTGTTTCTTTGTTGTGTTTCAGTGCTGACATCTCTTCCGGCTCTGGCAGTGAATCCTTCTATCCTGTCCAAGGTAGTGTCACCCAGCTTAGTGAATGGGCTGGAAGTGACTGAGCAGAGAAACTGGCTGTATCTGGAAGAGATGGCCAACACCCTGATCAACATGGCCCAGCAGCTCAAGACTCTCATTGAACAAGCCAAGCAATCCAGCCTGGCGTCCCGGGAAGCTACTCTCATGCAGGCCAAGTGTGATTCAGAAAGGAAAGATGTAAGAAAATGAATAAGGGAGGCATGCAAATACAAATCTTGCTTCCAAGTTTTTTTTTTTTTTTTTACTTGATGCATATTTTAAAAATGGTAACCAAAAACATTTGAATGTCCCTCTTGAATATTACAGAGTTAGTGGTTCAAGGTTTTAAAAAACAGATGACCAAGTAATGGTTATGCACCTTTTTACAATATTTTAAAGAATTAATCTTTTAGAAGCCAGGGTTTGAATACTTGGGCCACAATTGATGGTGGATCAGTTTGGGATAGCGGTCCATTACTGATGGTGTAAATAATGTAGATGGTGTTTTTAGTCCATTAGTTTGTTGTTGGTGATAAATGTTGTGCTTGTGTAAACTGACAGCACAGCAGGTTGCCAGCCACTTAAAAAGCAGTTTTACTGACAGGGATGGTCATTTTAACTGAGAAAGCAAAAATCTTCCATTACCTAACACTTAAATGCAGCAATATAAAATGGGAACTCTTTACCATACTTCCTGAACTGTGACCTGGTGTTCACTCAGCTCTGTGCTGACGCTCTCTGATTTTATAACTCTGTCCATTTTGCATGTTTGCTTCCATCAAACACAGATTTGCTTTAGGAAAGATGGAAAACCCTAAGGAGGAAACACATTTCCTACCCTGAATAGAGTAAGCCCTGCCCAATGAGGCATACAGGGCTTCCCCACAAACCAGCATGCTTCAGTGCTGATCTCATTAGAAGTACAAGGGAGCTGTGCTTGCCCACTCAATGCCAGTCTATGTGAAGACTGTAGGTACCTGAAATGTCTGCAATACTTAATGACAGTGCTCTTTACTGAAGCAGCTGTTGTCTGTTGTTGTTGTTTTATATACATATATATACATACACACACACACACACACACACACACACACACACACACACACACACACACATATATATATATATATATATATATATATATATATTATATAATAAAATAAAGGCTGTGTTAAAAGTACACTAGAGCATAATGCAGTGAAGTTTGATCATGTGTTGTTACCTCTATCACTTCAAGGCAAATCTATGATTCAGTAGCTGAAATTTAAAAAGGACATTTTTTTTAAAGCATGGCTGTGGGAATATTTAATATAGTTAATGGAAATAAACATAACCAGCCAGTAAATTGGAAGTTTTTTACCACAATACAATATACAGTGTTATCATGAATGTAATTAAATACATGCTTTTGAACAGTAGCATTATGACTTTACCTCTAAGATTTGATATACACGTTACAAATATCATACTGCTCAAAAAAAAAAAAAATTATAATAATAATAAAGGGAAATTAGCTATCAGATGAAGCATGTTGAATTTAGCACCGCAAGCCATCTGCATATTCCTATATTCTAATGATTCAGTACCATTCTGTTGGTGCAAGAGTGCAGTCACTGGCTGTAGTGTCATTTGGGATATGGGATATTAGAGAGCGTTTAACCCTTTTTAGTCTGGGTACCACTATGGTTGAAGTTGGCTTGATGTCTTCAGTAGAACTCTGTTAGTGCGGAACTACAGATAGACAAGGTTTAGAATTACAGTGTGAACAGAGTCTTATCGGAGAGTAATTTCAAAACCACTGCGGTGATATCCAGGTAAAATAAGCATGTTAGAATGTGACTTAGTACTGCTGAAAGTCATGTTTACTGCTTACCTGATGCTGTTGCAAAGACATTTAAACAGATGATTTAAAAAAATGGTCTTGCTTCATTGTACTTATGAATACCAATTTGTGAAGTGCTCTTGGGGTGCATTTGATACTCCTCTATAAAACTATAGCAAGTCATGAAGGTGAATGTTTAGGCTAATGCCCTGTTCAGTTATGCCGTACCTCTGCATTAGCGGAGTGGAAAGATTCAGATGTGACTTTGATTGCTCTCCAACTTTACAATACTGTTCATTAAAATGCATTTTAACTTGATTTTAATGCCCAACCACAATAATGGATCCCTTTCCTTAGTATTTAGAATTCTTCATTTCCATTAAATTGTACTGCCTGATCTCTTAGTGTTTCCAGACCAAAAACCCCCCAAAAAGCATACATTATGCAATCTTCCGCATTTGCTTTGCACTGCAAAATGTTAGTTTGCTGTATCTGGTTTAAGTCATTACCCAGTTTTAGACCTTTGGAGAATTACTGTATACAGTATAAAATATAAATGCTTGATTAATTCACATTAATTGCATTTTCTAAAAGCCACACGTTAACTACCTCACAATTAGGAGAGGGAACTAGAACAATGTGGTGATTTTCTGTTTAATATAGCTGGTGAAAAAGAGGAGGGGGAAACTCCTGGGATTTCATATATTTTTAGCTGGGACCTGTATTGAGATTGCTCCTTTGATTAAGGACATCTGGAGACCAGTTGAGGAATGGGAGAGTTCTCGGTGATTAATTGGGTACAGTGCAATATTCCATGAATCAAACGCATTTTAAAAAGCTGTTTCCTTGTGATTTTTTTCCCTTTTAAATACTGGTTCCAAAGGTGGCAATTGGGCTTATCAAGCATCTGTGCTATTTGGCGCAAAGTGCCCCTATCTCCAGTATTGCACGGGGGAGGCCTTTTGCTGTGCCCACCTGTAGGCATGCTATTCTGGCAAGCTGTCCCATGCTGGTTCTGGAAAGCGAGGGCTGGTTCTGGAAAGCGAGGGCACATTATAATAAAGCCTTCTACCTGTGTCTGGACACTAAACAGTATCAGAGGCCTTCAATAAGATTTGAACTAACAGCTATGCACTCCAATGGTGTATTGGTGTATTTTTTTTTTTTTGTTAATGGAACAGCAAACAATGTGGTCAAGTCCTATTAAGTATAAGTTAAGTTTTATTTTAAGGTGGCTGCTTGTGAAGGTGATTTAAGCAGCAGGATTGTTTTTTAAGGACAGTTACTAGAACTTTGGAAGTGCTTATGCTTTTAGACACTTCTTTTTTTTTGTTACTTTCATGTTGTAATTCCAGCTTTAATCTCCTCTAGAAATTATAAGACAAGGATTTAGTGAGAAGGGTCATTCAGTTTGCTGGCTTTATCATTCCCTTTTGAGGATAGAAGGAGATATTTCAAGAGTTCAGCTCTTGACCTCTGGCCAGGCTATTATGCTATTCTTACATATATACAGCAATACAGGACTTCATAAACACTCAGTCACATTCTGTGGTAAAACTTGCATGTAGACCAACTATTTGGACAGTACCCTTATCATAGAAACACTCACCATATAATTGTCAATAGTGTAGGACCACTATGGCAACAGGGAGATGTAGCTTCAAAGTCTAAATGTCGACTATGATTCGCTTACTTTTGAATAATGTTATTTTCATGATTACTGCTTTTTGAATTATTTTGTGAAGTTCTGCTGTGGAGTTCAGTGGAACCAAAGCCCCAATACAAAGTAAAGTTTTAGTTGTTGTTATTGATTACTTAAACCAAGATGGCTCTTTACCAGATAGCCAAAGGGGAAATGGAAAGAAAATTATAGCCTAGCTGCTTTCATTGAGAGTTTAGCTTATCCCATTCAGAGGGATTACACTGTATGATTCATGCTTCTTTTAATGATGCAGGTTTACAGGAAAGCAGGGCTTGACACCAGATGTTTAAAGCTGGATTTGAGTGAGCGCTAAGCTTCAAATTGGATTTCATTTTAAAATTGATTCAAATAGCAGATAAACCCGCTTTACTACTTTTTAAAAATAGCCGTTGCCATCTAATTGGTTTCTAGTGTTTTGATTTCTATAGGTGCTTAAAGTACGCGGATTTGTCCATTAACCCCTTCCTTTACCTGGCTTTTCTCATTGCAGCCCTTTCAGAATCAAATCTCATTTCAACACACAGAAGATGCAGATGGGAAAACGGAAATCATTATTAAGGCAAGTAGGCAGCAAGCTCTTAAACAAAAATGAGTAAAAAAAAAAAAAAAAAAAAAAAAAAAAAAAAAAGAAAAAAGAGAAGACAAGTCTCTCTGTGTTTAATCTACAACTATGGCCAAAGGTTTTCCATCACCCTATAGAATTAACTCATTTTGCTTCATGAAGTCGAATGAAACCTGCTGAATAATGTTACGTTAACATGTTGAATTACGTACTGCTTTGTATTTTTCCATATACTTAACAAAAAAAAGCGATAACATTTGAAAAATGTGACATTTCAAAATCTAACATGAAATATTGTACTACTATTATGGCTTCTCGTAGACGTTTGCAATATCATTTTGGAGTTTGTTTGATTACATGATTTAAAATAAAATATGTAAATGATGTTATTTATTATTTATTTATTTATTAAATTACATCTTGACCGTAAAATTCTAGGTGATGCCAAACGTTTGGCAATAGCTGTTTGTGATATTGGGTGCATAAAGAATGCAGTGCTTAATACAGCAGGACTAGAATGAAATGTAGTAAGGTAACATAGTTTCAGCAAAAAATCTGACCAGTTGCAAAACCTTACACAACTTTATGGTAGTAGTGGCTTGGATTTTCCACTTTTCCCTCATAAGTTGTGTTGAAAATGCCTTTTCGTTTTTAACTCATGCAGTATGGAAATAAATGAAGCGGTAAAAGGAAAATGTAATTCAGGTGTAATTGCAGAAAGTGTGATTTACAATTTCATTAATTTTTTAAAACTTGCTTAAATTAAGTAAGTCATGCCTTATCATTACAGAACAGAATGGGGGAAAATTGACCAAATAATTCCTATACTTGGGTATTCTTGAAGCTATGGAAGTATCCTTCTTGGTTGTATTAATTCTCCATATGGAGAATAAGTAAGTCATTCTAACTGTGATTTGCGCATGAGGCATTAATGGTAGATAAATCTTGACCCTAATAGATACTGTGTTAATAGAAGAGTTAGCTTGTGGGAGTGCTTTTACTGTATTGTCGGGCGATACAGGAAATAGTAGCTGTTATAGATGACTGCAGCAAAAATACATTAAGTTGCCATCCATCATAGAAGTGTTGCATAAGGAGCAGTGGAGATACAGTACAGGAAATGAAGAAACAGGGCTGATGTAACTAGAAGCGCTTTCATCTTCTCAGCATTTTCTGCATTGCAGTGAGCATGTACAGTGCCTATAGAAAGTCTACACCCCCTTGAACTTTTTTCACATTTTGTTGTGTCAGTGCCTCAGTTTCATGCTTTTAAATGAGGATTTTTTTCCACTTATCTACACACCATACTCCACACTGTTAAGGGGGAAAAAGTTTTTATTGAAAAAAATTATATATTAAAAATACAAAATTGAAAGATCATAATTGGTTAAGTCTCCACTCCCTGAGTTAATACTTGGTGGAAGCACCTTTGGCAGCAATTACAGCTATGAGTCTGTTGGGATAGGTCTCTACCAACTTTGCACACCTAGATTTGGCAATATTTGACCATTCTTCTTTACAAAACTATCCATGCTCTGTCAAGCTCCCTGAAGTGTTGATGGACAGCAATCTTCAAGTCATGCCACAAATTTTCAATATTTAAGTCGGGACTCTGACTGGGCCACTCAAGGACATTTACCTTTTTGTTCCTTAGCCACTCCAGTGTAGCTTTGGCTGTGTGCTTTGGGTCATTGTCATACTGAAAGGTGAACTTCCGTCCCAGTTTCAGTTTTCTTGCAGAGGGCAGCAGGTATTCCTCAAGGACTTCTCTGTACTTGGCTCCATTCATTTTCCCTTCTATCCTGACAAGTGCCCCAGTCCCTGCCAATGAGAAACATCGCCATAACATGATGCTGTCACCACCATGCTTCACAGTAGGGATGGTGTTCTTTGGGACATGCGCTGTGTTGGGTTTGCGCAAAACATAGTGCTTTGCACATGGCTATAGAATTTTTTTTTACAGTGTTTTTTTTGCATACTTCAAACAGGATTCAATGTGGGATTTCTTGAGTAATGGCTTCCTTCTTGCCACCCTACCATACAGGCCAGATTTGTGGAGTGCTTGGGATATTGTTGTCACATGCACACTTTGACCAGTCTTGGTCATAAAAGCCTGTAGCTCTTGCAGAGTTGCCATTGGCCTCTAGGTAGCCTCTCTGATCAGTCTCCTTCTTGCTTGGTCATCCAGTTTGGAGGGACGGCCTGATCTAGGCAGGGTCTTGGTGGTGCAATACACCTTTCACTTCTTAATAATCGTCTTGACCGTGCTCCAAGGGATATTCAAGGCCTTTGATATTTTTTTATACCCATCCCCTGATCTGTGCTTTTCAACAGCGTTGTCCCAGAGTTTTTTTGAAAGCACCTTGGTGCTCATGGTTGTGTCTTTGCTTTGAAATGCACTACCCAGCAGAGGGAACCTACAGGAACTTCTGAATTTATCCTGAAATCATGTGAATCACTACAACACAGATGGAGGCCACTTAACTTGGTGTGTGATTTTGAAGGCGATTGGTTACACCTGAGCTAATTTAGGATTGCTATTACAAGGTGTGGGGTTGGACACTTATCCAACCAAGCTATTTCCGTTTTTATTTTTAATTAATTTTCTATACATTTCTAGAATATTGGAAGTTGTGGGGTAGGATGTGTAGATAAAAAATAAATAAAAAGAAAAACTCTTTCTATAGGCACTGTAAGTGCATACAAACACACAATCCCCTGCCAGAGATGCATATTCCTGAGACAGTGTATAGAGCAGGCAGCCATCTGTACATTTAACTGCTTGTGCAATTGGAATGAAACTTGGTAAGGACATTCTATAGCACATGACTGAGTGTATCAGCATTTGGGGGTGTATGGAGGTGCCTCTATGTCAAACTTGCATTGTTGCAACTACATACAGTGTATGTAGGTTGTGGTCCATTTTATTTGTTCATCTTGCTGATATCGCTTCATTTTGTATTTGAGGGGGAATGTATGTCAATGGCAGTTGCACACAAGTCAAATACTGTTCATAGACATAAACAATTGTGTAAAAAAAAAAAAAAAAAAATGCTGCTTGTACTATAGAATTCTGGGTCCATCAACACAGCGTACAACACTTTCAGGTCACTAGAAACAATCCAAATATCACATTTAACTGACTATCCAGGTTTGTAGCTAGGAGTACTGATTAGAAAAAAGTCTTTAACAACTGTTTCACCATTAAGTCTTTATCAGTGTCTTGTCATGGCTACTTTTCAAGGTCGCATCACAAGTGGCTCAAACTCTAGCGCTATTGAATACAATGCAAGAGTGAGGGGCACTGCATCTTTAACAAACATTGTCTGGCTTCAAAACAGTGAACTCCCACACTGCCGTCATTCATTTATAACTAATTGACAGGAGAATTGCTCCTAATGTGCTGCGCGTGGGGGTCATATGCAGTGTCTGGCTAGTTTTTTAGCAGGTTGTTTGTTCCAGGGACTGTGTGTGAGAACAGATTCTCTCTAGCAAGACACCTGGGGGGATGTCATGTCTTGTTAAACACTGGTAATGTCTTGTTTTGGCACATTATATTAAATCAAAGTACAATGTGTACATGTTGATTTGATTTCGATTTCTTAATGGAATGATTTCCGATCTGCAGCCTCTTGTATTTGGAACTGTTTTTGAGAAGTGTTGAAGAGAAAGAAAAAAAGTAAGACTATATTAGAAATACACCCATCCGGCTTTTTATCAATTTCATTCACACAACTTACTGTGCTGAGACAAAAGCATGGCTGTATACATTTCCTCAGATAACAATGTGTATACCCATGTATAAACCCATCTGCCTAGTTGCACGATTTTCCGATAGTAACCTAATGGGTGTTAGATAGCTTGGATCACCATTAGGGGGGTGGCAATCCTGTATAGGTGCATGGTCTTTCTTCCAGTTACTGTAGGTTTTTCTTTACAAAAGTTACCTTTTGTAAAGAAGCTGCTATCTAGAAAAGTACTATTTCCTTGTACCTAAAAAAAAAAAAAAGTGAAATATTAAGGGCAGTGAATTAGTGAATGGTCTACACAGTAAGGATAGTCCAGGTACAATTTACTGTCAACACAGCCACACCTTAAATTAACAGGATTAAATTAATTATTGAATCATGAAATAATTAACTGTAACTGTAATTGCAGTTAAACTGCAGGTCCTCCAAGACTAATAGGGGAAGTGTTGCTCTAACCTGTGGTCTCCCCCCCCACTGTGTTTAACTAATTGTGTTCTTTCTGTTCATTGATCTTGCAGCAAATGTGTGTTAACTGTGGTCGAGAAGCAATGAATGAGTGTACCGGCTGCCACAAGGTCAATTACTGCTCAACTTTTTGCCAGCGCAAGGTACTTACAGATTCTACTTCTGCTTGTTAACTCGCCTCGTTTTAGGGGCTAGCAAATTCCGTACACAATGCAGCAGGATATCCACAAATTATAATTTATTTAAAAGGATTCAGTTGAACTGTGATTTCAAGTGTTACGAGTGTAATAAAGTATTTCTATTCAGGATGACCCTCTTCTACTGTGTGTAGAGTGACACATTATAGTGCAGTTTGGTTCTGTTGTTGTACTGAAATGTCTCCTTTAACGCTGTGCCCAGGTTGGCCCTGTACAGTAGCACTGTTTGGGAGACAAGGTTGAACTCTGTTTCGTAGGTTTTTCAGTATCATGCAGTGTCATGCAGTAGGATAGGGTCACCATGAATAAACTCAATCTCAACAGAAAAAAGGAGCCTGCGTTTTGATTTTCTATTTAAAGCTATTTGATGCCCTGTGGTGTCTGAAACTAGGGAACAGATTTTCTTTCCAAAATTATGTTTTACTATTGTCCAAAATGATGTTTTACTTTTATTATATATTTTTTGTTTGATATGGAGTGTTAGTTATCGTGAGCATTTTGCTTGCGACTGAAATTACCTGTTGTTATTTCATGAATATGTAAACCCCAATCAGGTGTAGTTCATAAAAATGTACACATTATTAAAAAATAGAAGCTCAGGTGGTGGGTGGAATTAGAGAAAAAAAAAAGTAGATGTTCCCTCTTGTTTATATTATAATAATTAATAATATAATAATAATAATAATAATAATAATAATAATAATAATAAACCTTTAAGGTGACCATATGGATTTAAATTAGTTTTTTTCTAAAAGTGGCATGTTTTACATTCTGAATGCAGGTTCGCTGATGTGTACAGGGACAAGCAGGGTATGTAGCTGGGGAAAAAATGATGGATGATTTTGGTCTGTGTTAGTCTGCCTAATGGGTGTATAAATTGGAGCCTTTGTGAGGTTTCAGTATGCAATTATTGCATACAGACTGTGTGGATGATGCCATTAATTAACTACCTTTCTTCAGTGGTGTGATTGAGGTGTGGGTGATGTACTGACAGATGGAGAGACACAGAAATCGCCTGGAAGCGCACCTGGCTCTCAGATCATTTACAAAAATAAACACATGCAAATCCCCCGTCTCTGTCACATGTGGATATTGGCTGTTGATTCTTAATTGGTCCTCAAAGACAGCCTTGTACATCATACAGCTTTATTTAGCAAAAATATATTTGTACACCTCTAAGTGCCTTTTAACTAATAGAGAATGCCCTCTGTACAACTTAGGATGCGATAAAAGCCCATATGCTGAGAGAGAGATGCAGTCTGTTGATCACTATCTCAAGCCAACACCTCCACTAGAACAGACCCTGAAGAACAACAACTGGTACTTCACGCCTGATGATGATGATAATAATAATAATCTTTATTTTTATATTGCACCTTTCATAGTGGACCACCATCACGAAGCGCTTTACAAGATAAGAGGCTAGGGTGTGTGAACTGTGCATCAGCTGCTCATTTACAACAACGTCTCACCCGAAAGACGGAGCACAAGGAGGTTAAGTGACTCAGGGTCACACAGTGATTCAGTGGCTGAGCTGGGATTTGAACCTGTTTCTTTAACCACGGGACCACACAGCCTCCTATAATCAAAAGAAAAACAGTGATGCCTTTTGAAAACTCGAAACAACTAATTAATACAACAAGCAAAGACACTTGCATAAATAATGAGAAAGAAAACTACAAATTAGGAGTATTTTTACATCATCTAAATTAAATAATAAATGAGATAAATATGTACCTAATGCCTTTGTTTTACCATAATATTATTCTAGTGTAATGTTGGCCATTTTGCTGGTCTCACAGTGAAATTCCAGTGCAACTGTCTCATTATCTGACTCTTGCATCATTGGCAACAAGCAGTTCAGGATACATAACCTTTAAACATTTTCTTTTTTTAAAAATAAATAAACAAGGTTGTTCTTTCCTGAGATTCTACTAATCTAGATTTTTATATAAATAGACCCTCAAAATCCAAACTTATTTTTACATTTTCAATCTTTGCTCATTCCTTTATTTGTCCGTGTCTGTAATTCTAGTGGGTTTTACAGTGCTGTCTCTGTTCTGTGTACTGCCGGATGTAATACAGTTTTCACACAATAGCCTTCTGACTAGTTTGGTATAGTCCAGATGCTGTTTCACAGTACTTTTACTCTGCTGCAGCGCCATTTATTTGGATTCTACAGTATCATGATGCAACACTTGTATACAATTTTTCTGTTGCATAGAAATGCTGTGGTTGGCTTGTAATGACAACATAATTTATAAGAGAGGCAGCCACTGCGCTTCAGTGGAGGCCGTGGGTCAAAATGCAGTAATGTATTCATGCCACGTGACAGTATCACAGCATCTAATAAACAGAGCATTCAACTACTTGTAGACGTCTCCTTTCTGAAATGGTGTCTCCTTTTTCGTTACCAATAGGACTGGAAGGATCACCAGCATATTTGCTGCCAGCAAACAACAACAGCAACAACAGCAGTGGCTGTCCAGGGAGAAGAGGTTCACATAGCAGAAATGGACGTTGAGAAAGTCAGAGTCTAACAGGCAACTTGTTGAGCCCTCGAACAAAAGAAATGGGGGAAAACTCCTTTAGAAAAACTTGCAGGAGACGTGATTCTTTGTGCAGTGCAGAGACTGACTGATTTCAAACATTGTGGAGCTCCCTGCTCCACGACTCCGCTTTCATCAGAGGCTTTTGCTCTGTGTGGATTTATTGCACATTATGCTTTATGTGCTTTTTTATTATTATTTTTTTTATATATATATTTTTATTTGGAACATTGTATTTATGTCTAATTTTGACAGCATTTAAAATAATCAAACCTGTGGAAATCTTTAAAAAGCATAAAGTGTTTAAGATAAGTTTACAACTGTTGTTCATTTGTGTTTTCTTTAAACTTTTTGGTCGAAAGTAACTGGAGGTTAACTGTAGGGAAAATGGCACTTCATAAGGAGAATCTTTTACAAATCCGTTTGCACTGACCTTCAGTTATATTCTGACAGATGCATAAATATGAAGCCAAAGGAGTAGCTTAATTTTCTGCTCATGTCAGATTTTTTGCGGGAGATGGACTCGTCACCTTACCCACTCCAATATTATTTACTAAGTTCAGTAGCGGCAGTCCTACTGGCTTATCTTAACATGAACACTACCCTGAGTGCACAAGTGCGGGGCTTTACCGGGCAGTCACTGTATTAATAAACCAATGTTGATCACTGAACGTAACAAGGTATTATCTAACAGGATTATAGCCGCTGAATTTTTACAGTTTTATAAATTGCATTAATAAGAGAAGGAGGAGAGGACTAAAGGGATACAGGCAGTCCTCGCACTTACGACACAATTGGTTCCTGAAAGTCGCGTTGTAAGTCGAAGCACATTTTCCCATAGGAACAATGTTATAAATTGGGGTTACATTCCTGATTCTCTGGTCAGATAATATCTTTTTACAAAAATAACCTGTTATATTGTACTCATGCAAATATTTTTTTAAATCTTTACACCTAGCATGGTGATTACACGCATATTACTCAGGCATCTATATGGCTTGTGTAAAAGAACAGACTAGGGGCTTTCCAATGACGTATTCAGTGTGTGTATGTGGTACTCATAGCCGGAACTACGACCACCTGAAGTTAAACCCCTCATCATGTGGCAGAGTTCACAGCTTAGGTTTCATTTTGAGTCAATTGCTCTTATCAGACATTGTTAAGGGCAAATAAATTCTAAAAAAAAAACAGTTACCTGCATAAAAAAACCAAAAAAAAAAACCCAACAAACGCTATACTGAGTCAGGGTGACCACAACAGGTACTGAAGTTCGGACACCGAGCGTGCGCATGTGACGCGTGGCTTGTGTCTCGCCGTGTCGTAAATGCCGTATCGATATCGTAAAGTTTGTAACTTTAAATGGTTACAGATTTGTAGGAATATCATTTTAATTTTTCATTTGGCCTACCAAGTTCTACACAATATGATCTGTGAAACAAGCAGAAAAAAAGCAAATCCTGTGTGTTGTGTACTTGACCTTGTTTAACCAAAGGTTTTCTTAGTAATAGGATTATCAGTATCCTGTGGGCATTATTGGAAGGCAGTGGTATTTGTACTGGGTCTGTGGTGGTGTGAGTTGTGATTTATTTATTTTTTTTCCCCAGTAGATTGAACTTTATGTTGAGTTTCTCGCTGTTTGAGCTCACCAGACACCTGGCCGTTTGAGTGAGAAATGTGATGAGAAAACAGTTCCTGATGATTCGATTTCTCTAACCCGCAGCAGCGCCAGTCAATGTGGGATCCCCATCGAAGATCTGCAACTTCACACAGCCAGGACACTAATCTTCGATCCTGTTAAGAGGCTAAAATGTGTTTTGGAACATGGGAATTAACTCTAGGTTTTAAAAACGGTGAAGAAAGGTTATTAAGATCAATGGTTCATTCACCATTTTGTCAATGACAGATTTCTATCCTCAAAGGTTTCAAATACATTATCAAATGTTAACATCCACCTTCTGGAAATCACTCTTTAAATGCAACAGAAAGCTAACCCCCTCCTCTCACTGACAAATATAGGATACGTGAAAATTGTGTGTTATTGACAGGAGCAACTTTAAATCTGGAAAATTGAGAAGACTGATCAAACACAATCCTGGAAAGCTCAAAGTAAAGTAAAGAGCAACATTGTTGCAATTGTTGTAAAAACATTTTAATTTTGCAGCAGTCATGATGGGGATCCAAATAAAGTATAAGGGGGGCGTCAAATTCAGAATTCCTTTAAGAAGTATGTAAGTTTTTCAATGGCGACCGCAGGCACATTGAAATTGTGAGCAGGTTGAGCACAGAGCAGAAAGAGGGCATGTCTCACCCTTGCTTGTCTGAGATGCCTCAGACATCCAGCCAGTCTTTTGCATTAATATTTAGGGTCTACTAAATGAAATCAGATATAGGATTCACGTGTGTATCTAAATAATTCATAGAGCTATAAATCAAATTACTTCTCTCCTAATAATAAATGATTTTGATTTTTGGATGCAAAAGCATTGCTAAGTGTAGGTCTACAAAATTAATAATCCCATCTATATAATGTGCCTGGAGCGATGTCTCTTGAGACTTCTAAGGGAAACAATTGTGGTCTGAAAATAAAATGTGCAGGGCACAAATTGTTAAAACTCAATACATTCATGACATATGTTGGTGGATTCCATAATAGAGAAAATGTGTGCTTCAATGTTAGGATTTTGTTCCATCTGCCAGAAGTGCCAGAAGGGTGTTCCATCTTTTCCAACACTTTTTATTAACAATATGCAAATTAGCACAACTCTAGATTCCTAACTTCCTCAAACCTGGCTTGATATAAAACAGCTGTTGTGCTGCTAAGTCAGAAATTAATCAAACAACCAGTCTAATCAGATCACAGAAGGGACTGGGGTCTGATGTCATTTTTTTGTCTATTAAAAGAAAGAAAAAAAATAGCTCTAGTGGTTGTTGTGATTGGTTTTATTGAGTTTTTTTTTTTTTAAATCAATTTTATTTATTTATTTTTAAATAACGTTTTAATTTGAAATGCTACATTTTTGTCTGTCAGTAGTTTCTTTGTTATTCTGCTTGTGTGTCAAGGTGCTTCTTTCTACTTTGTGTATTTAATTAACCTAAGGATATTAACCCAGCTTTGGTTCTAGGTAAAAGTCATATTCAGATAACCAACCTACAGTGTATCGTATATATAATAATAATGGAGAAATAAAGCAGAGCTGTGCTGTATAAAGAATATATAAATGAAATTAAGCAGCACACGATAAGTACACCTAATTTAATGGATCAGTGTAAGCGAACAGGAATTCCTGTTATTAATGTGTGACTGCCATGTGACCTTGCCCTGTCTATTTAACCCAAATTGACTCCAGTAGATACTTGGCTGGTATCTTTAGACAGGGCATCCTCAATCCATTTCAAGGTTTAATGCCCCATATAGTTTTAAAAATTGTTTATACAAAGCTGTTACCTTTGCAATTATTGGTATATACGTGTTTCCTATAAAATGCAAAACCCAGTGGAGGTAGGTTGTCGAGGATTTGTGGCACACTCCACACCCCGATTTCTCCAAGACATTGGATTCAGTGGTCAAGAGTTGCGACGCATAGTGAAGAACTTATCTAGAGTAGCAGAGGAGCAGCAACTGGCCCTGGTTGAGACGAAAAGATTCTGGTTGGGGACCTCAAGCACTGTAGAGATAAAGCAACGTCGATGGAAAGGAAGGTAAGCAAGCTGGGCTGAGCTGAGTGGGGGGCGGAGGGGGTGATGCTGAGACACAGCAATCACTGTCAAGCCCTTGTAAGGTGTCATGTGCTAGTTGAAAAAAAACACCAAAGATGGAAGACGCCCACTTGAAGACCTCAGAGAAGTACCCTACTCAACTCAGTCCAGACGGTTGTCATGCTGATGCGCGAAGGAGGCCACACTGTGGTTGATCCCTGGAGTGGATGCGCCAGGGAGGAAAAATAAGCTGATCCCTGGAGCTAGCATTATACTTCAGGCATCACCCCTGGCAGAAGGATGTCTACATCGTCAGATGAAAGGGAACACATTAGTTTACAGCAAAAGAAGCTATGTCTTTCTTTGTACTTATCGTGGTGAGAGCTGAGTCCAATACCAGAGTGAAGTTTTGACAGCTACTCTCCTGTAATGGAAATAAAATGTAAAGTTTCCAACCAAGTAAGCCTATTTCACCCATATAAATTTGAATGCCACCCTAGCAACCCTTATACCAATTCAGGACGACTTAAGATAAATATTCAACCTCTATTACTAATGTCTCTGTAAAGCAGAGCTACTTGAGACTCTCAAGTCAAGATCTGCAATTGGGTGTGAACAGGGTTTGAACCAGCAAGTTTAAGAATGCGTGACTCACCCACACTCTACTGTGCCTTTTTTAGGTGAGCCACAGGGGACCCCTACTAAAAACCACTGAGGATTAAAAAGCTTTCTATCCGCTAAAGGCAGTCCGTGTGGAGTGCACCTGGAATTTCTCTTTTCATTAACATCCTGACATCCTTTTTACACTTATGACTTTAAAGGCTGTTTCAAAGTTATTTTAAAAATGGCCATGCTAGTGCACAGGCCAGGCCCTACACTAGATAGGACCTTGGTTTAATCAAAGGTATGCCACCTTCTACAGCACAGTGCGCAGTGCACAGTTCTCCTACTAAGGTCACCCATCAAGTCCTGACAAGGCCCAACTAAGATATAATAACTCCAAGATGGTTCATTTCAATACACATCATGAATTATGCATCATGAAAGTAAGACTGAAGTCTGGATTAAACAAAAAAAAAAAAAAAAAGTGATTTAATTGGCAGGTAATCAGATTGATGAGTTTGATTGTAACTAAAGATGACATACCCATCTTTGGTTAAAACTCCTAAATAATTCTGTTATACAGCAATTAGATAAATCAGTTTTTTACATGTCCTTGCTTTCTCCTCCGTGCTTTGAGCAGTAAGATGTTATTTTCATTGTAATAAATCCAATAACTGGGGAAAAAAATAGGCCACATTTGTTTCATGCAACGGGTAAGGCCGAGAGCAATGCTCATGGTCACTGCATTAAGCAGTTTTATAAAATGCGTGAAATCACATCTCCAGTTCTGAGAACTTCTGATGGTTAAGACGTAATTGGCATGAAGATTTTGAAATTTAAAAAAGCTTTTAAAGATAACTATACCTTCAAGACCTTGAGATCTACAAAGTGCATTTATGAATACATCGATTATCCTGGCCATTAGACATTCTGTATGTGATAGCTCTGTATGCGAAACTTTAAACTTATTGTTTTCAGTGGAATCAATACCTGATTAACTATAAAATGCTTTTTTACAATCTACTGTTAACGTTATCTTTAGCATAAGAAATACACCCCATTCTAAAATACAGCAGGTATTTAATGTAAGCAAAAACAGCACAACTCTAGATTCCTAACTTTTGATCTCTATTATCAGTAGATGGTATTGTGGCTGTTGTATTCTTGGTCTCAATTACTTTATATCCCAGTCATTCATACAGTTCAGAGTGTCCATGCTGATGACAATGATTTTGTTGTACATCATATGGTTCCTCCTGGCAAATGTCTTTTTTTTTTTTTTTTTTTTCACAGCAGCAATGACTCTCGGGGCATTGAATTCACATCACACTCCAGTGCAAAAAAAAAAAAAAAAAAAAAACAGTTCACTTGCAGATTTCTTTACTGGGTTGATTAAGCTTTCGCATTTAACTGAAACAAGCAAAACAACTCTTGCTTTTTCCATGCAAGCTATATTAAATATTACAGCACCGTAAGCAACTCAACAAAATAAGACCACAAAACCATGTTCCTATGACAATAAATTAATTTTAATATACAAAGCAGTTTCATTGTGCTCTTTCTTACAGTATATATCAGATTCTTTTTTAACAGCAACTGCGCAAAAATTTACGGAAAAAATTCCTAAATTCGGTGTTGAAGACGGTGTAGATGATGGGGTTCAACGCACTGTTCACGTACCCCAGCCAGGTCACGATGCTCATTAGCTCTGGGGAGATGTCACAGGACTCGCACAGTGCTCTTGTGATGTGCACCACAAAAAACGGAGTCCAGCAGAAAAGAAACACACCTGAAATACACAACAGAAAACAAGAAATTTTGAATCCATATATTTCATATTTCCAACATATTTCTAATGAATCAACATTTTAAAAATCTTATTGTTACATGTATGGTCCATCTCAAAACTTCTTGACAGCCATAAAGTTAATACCTTTGCAGTGGGTTTTGACCTTTTTTGTTTGCCTTTAAGAAATCTTTTCGTGCAGAAAATAATTGTTAATTAGATGCTCAAAGTACTGCCTAACAGTGAAAGCAGTCTGGATATATGGATACTGTACTGAGTGTGAGGTGAGGGTGTGCCTGGGGCTGTGATAGCTGAGTTGTACAGAACAGCGGACAGGGTTGATAGATTGAACCACCAGGAGCCCCTGCAGTAAGGACAATGCTTTGGTCTTACAGTAAAACCACTATTCACAACCCAACAGGCCTGGGAGACTTTGACAGCTTTTGTTTTAAACATACACATTGGTCTAAAGCAATGGGCATCGACATTCTTTTTTCTTTTAATCTGATCTTTCAAAATGACCATGACCAGGCAATCTCGGCTCCAGGATTGAGACGTTGAACTGCTGATCTTAAAGAGTGGCTCTCTGGATATAATTCTTTGTTAGACTGAATCAGAAGTACATTTCTGTCATTTGCAATCTCTCTAAAAAAATAGTATTGGTTCTGTTAAAACAAGCTATAACTTATAAAACACAACAATGCTGCAAGTTCTGTAAAATGGTTCTATTATTTGACAATCACTAAAGCAGCTGTCTGAACTAGGTTTACATGACCAGCAAAGAGCTTTACCATTCACTAGAACATTTTTATTAAATGTGCTGATTTGTATTTCAATTACTTCAATATGGTCTGCATTGAAGAGGCACTTACTGCATCTAACAGGTTTTAAGCACAGTATATACAAACACTGTTTTCAGTGCACTGGCCTGCACAGACGTAATATTAGCAAATGGATACCACACTTAATATGCCTGTGTTTTGAAATATATCGAATGTACTGATGAAGACATCAGTCAACATTTCTTATACGTTTCACCTAATCTAATTTCTTGAACTAATATTTGTTCTGAAACTTAAATCAAACTTAAATTAGTAAATGACTGTATTGTATGAACAATCTGCAGCAAGAAGGATCAAATATTAAAAAGTGGAATTGAAAAGTTTTACTTGAACCAATAGTGGGTTTTGACTAAGCAATCGAATTGGAAGTCTGGTGTAATCTATTTCTATTTATAGATGATCTCAGAAAGAAGAGCTATGGATTAACTGCATTGACAGCTCCTCTGCCTCACTGTTTTATAGAAATACCTGACATTTTAAGTGGCATTAGGGGACTTTTCAATAGTTTTGTTCTTTGTCACTTTTTAACACTAATATTCTTTTTTTTTTGTTGTTGTTGTTGAAAATTGCAGAAAATTATGACAGAGCATTTGCATTTATTTCACTGATTTCGATTATTGCTTTGCATTTGAGTTGTGGTGTAAAATGGCATGCATTAAAATCAGTCCAAATATTATAAACTCCTTTAACAGTTCATTCATGGCAAATGTAACTTACTATAAATTGAGATACTGTGTTGGTTAACTCCTGGGGTCTGAATGGAGGTAACTGCCTGTCTGGTGTATCTTTTTTGCAAATAAGCTGTATGTAAGAGTTTCTTCTCAATAATTGGCACTGCATCGCAGCCAAAAAAATATTCCTCCACTTATGAATCTCTTTCTGCTGGGATTGCAAAAATGCATGGTTTTCTTGATAATCCTGGTCAATTGCAATTGACATAACCGGCTTAACTAAGATCTCAGTATAACCAACTAAAGCTCATGCATTCCTTGAAGATTTCTATGCTTAAAGGATTTGATCTCAGAAGATTAAAAGGGGTATTATTCTACAGTAATTGAATAACAGAGGATAAGGCACCCCTAAGTTCTAAATATTCTGACAGCTTCTCAAGTGATTTTTTTGTTTTAGTAAAAAAAAAAAAGTTTAAAATGCACCACATAATAAGCAAAGTAAAGCGACTACCCTTCATAGTGTAGCTAATCTTATCCTTCTGGAAGTTTAGTGTAGTTAAATAAGTTAAGTAAAGGGGTAGCTACAATCGATGCATAACGGAGAGGTATTATGAGCTTTTTATGTTTTACCTTTCATCATGCTTTGCCATGGTACACCGCAGAGAGAACAATTACACTGTGCATATGTTTGATTTCTGTGACTGGAGAAAAGACGAGCTGAGAGGATAGCGTTTTCGAACTCTTGAAAGAGGGTCATCTAAAAATTTCTAGATCAAGACTGTCAAACAACATTTTTTATCAATGACCGCATTGTAATTTGACATTTGATTCCCATTGAGAAAAAAAAAAAGTAAAATGTGACTTGTTTTTATTAATTTGGGATGTTTTATCTCCTTGCAATTAACAACAATCTACCAAGAATTTATAATATATATATAATATATATATATATATATATATATATATATATATATATATATATATATATATATCGATATTTCTATCATGTAAAATATAAAACTGAAATCCATCTGCCTAACTGAAATATATTCCAAAGGATGGAAGGGACTTGTAATTAGATTTGAAATGATGCAATACCAATGATAAAAGCAAGCCAGAAAAAGTCAATGCATTTGTCAGGCCCCTGTATATGGTACAGCTTCTGCATCATAAATTTTAAGTAAGAAAAATTTAAAACCTATTAACACAAAGGCCTCAAACTCCTTCGGGGTCTGAATTTGACTGATCCCCCGGTCCTTGTGTTTGACAGCCCTTCTCTAGAGGAACACATGAGTTAGTTAAAATGTACTGAGCAATAAGTCAATGGGTAGCATTTTCAGACTTTCTTTATATATATATATATATATATATATATATACACACACACATAAATCTTTCACACTGCATGTAAGCTGTTGATTATCAGATGCTATGATATTCACAATCCTGCAGATAACTTGTTTTAATGCTTTTCTAGAGTCCTATCTACTTCAGTGTTAGACGTTGCAGGCTGATTGGATAAGCACAGTGTGTGTCTGGGTGCTGTCAGTCTGTATAACTATCTGTTCTTATCCTTATAAAAGTGATAATGACTGTAAAAGCTGAACAAGGTATAATAAAGCACAGAAACTAAAGTAAAACTAATTATGTCAGGCTTTCAGCCTTCCAGGCTTTGTGAGATGGGCTTTTAAAATAAAATGTGCTGCTGCAATGTAGTTTCTCTGGCGCTCGCTGCTCAGTGCTATTAATCTCAGACTCAAACCTGGATCAAGCAACAAACAAAACTAAAAAAAATATATATATAACCTGGATCAAGCAACATATATATATAAATATATATATATATATATATATATATATATATAAAAATAATTATATATATATATATATTTAATGCAGGAGATGATACAGGGATCATGGGAGGATAAAGCTGCACGCCTTGCACATCATGTAATTAAATCTTTATTTTTATTTCAGAGTCTTGTCAATTCCTTGTTAGGCTTTCATACCTTGAATCTCTAAAAGAAGATCCCTTGAATTTTTATTAGAATGAGAGTTAAACTAAGAATCAGATAGCAGGGTTATCTTTTGTCCCTGTGTATCATTTGCTCTGTATGCACAGTATTTGTCTGTCTGCCTGTCTGCATTAACGGTGCTCAGATTTAGATGTGATTTTACCTTGTCCCATTCAAGGTGTGCTAAGTTTAAATACCAACACTGTTAAAATATTTATTTGGCCACATGAGGAACTGCAGTCTGTAAATATAATTATTTTTAAAATGAGTGGTTAATATTTCCACCTAAAACTGTTTCATCAACTGCTGATGATCTTTCAGCCATTCTCAAAATCAATATGGCTAATGCCACCTGCTTTTAATAAATCAGACCTGAGGCACCTCTTGGAATTCCCTTTAACTGCAAAGTCAATTCTAAAAGGTGACATCTCAATGTGCCACATCACAGACACTATTCTTGTCATCCAATATTTTCCTCTTTTCAATGACTTTCCCAGAGGAGTTAACAAAGGGTTATTTTGATAATAAAAATGATAGCTGGACTTTGTGACTGATATATTATCTGTGTTTGGGTTAGATTCCATCTTCTGCCCATTCACTTCTACTTATGCTGGTCCAATAACCCTATGATAGTGTTCGAGCGCCTTCATTTCGGAACACTTCCGAATTGGATCCGGAATGTTGAGTAGGTCAGTATTTTTAAATCTAAGCTCAAAACATATTTATTTGATTTGGCCTTTCACTAGCGAGCAATTTGTAGCTCGTCTTGTTGTTTAGTTTTATAAAATGCCCCGAGATGCTTGTATACTATATAAATTAAATATGCATGTGGTATGGTATGGTATGATAACAAGTAACGGCACTCTGACATCACTTCCTGCCTGAATTCCCTTTTTAAAATACAGGAACGTGTTGCCTTACCAAGCCGTCCGACAACTTTTCGAGCATACATCAAAGCAACCAAACAAGCAGTAAGATAATTATAACAGCCCTCTCCCCATGACCCCCATTAAAAACAGCACTCCTGGTGAAGCTAAGGACGCTCACCGACAACAACCGGGAGCACCTTCATTGCCTTCCTCTCCCGCCCATTGATTTTGGCTCGCTTCTTCGTAGAGGGTGCCTGGACACACTTCAGCTTTGGTAATGCTATTGTCTGTGTGTGGCCATCCTTATACTCCTTAGGAAAAGTGCAGTCTGGATGCGAATAGCGATTGAGTTCCTTTAGTTTGATATCAGCTGGATCCCTCTCAATAACGGGAGGGGAGCATTGAGGCAGGAAGTGTCCGCTTTGAAACTTCATGGAGGCTTGCATGCTGTTCTTCAGCTTGGTTTCGCGTGAATCCTCCCACTGCTTTAAACCCCGGAACATCAGGCAGTACAGGAGCAGCATGATGGGGCAGGGAATGAAGAAGGAACAAACCGAGGAATAAATGATGTAATTATTGTCCTCCAGCTTACACAAGGCCGGGTCCCTGTCAGGAACATGGTTTATCCCCAACATCACGGGGGAAGCCACGGCTAATGCAAAAATCCAGGTGGCGGAGAGCAAAATTATTTGTCTCTGGTCGATGTGCTTTCTGTTATAGTTGAGAGGAATGGATACGGCAATGAACCTGCAAAAGAGGGGAGATGTTTTAGCAAGTCATGCAAGCAGAAAATGTAGGTGAGGATTTATTCCTTAAAGTTGCTCACTACTAGTACTTCTGTAGGGTGTGATGTCGTTGGAAACTGTACAGTGTTTTGTCAAATGTTTAACTGACTTGCAGAAGCTTGTAATGTAGTATAACCTATACATCACCATGCTCATACCCAAGGCACCCTTATCTTATTTGTCCTGTTTTAATCTGTTTTAAATTATCTCACTATCAGATCATTAAACTAGTTAGCACATTTTCTCTAAAAAAACAGCAGGTTAAAATATATTAATTATTATTATTATTATTATTATTATTATTATTATTATTATCATCCTAATTGTTCCAGTCAACTGCTTCCCAGGAAGAAACCCAATCAGAGTCAAGTGCAACAACAACATTATCCAACAGAAAATGGATTTGGAAGAAATAATGCCCGGTGGCCTTGATACAATAGCCCCGTTTACATTCTCATTTTTACTCCAATGTAGGTGCTGTGGAAAGCTTGCAGCAATGCATAAAGGAGTGTGTGTGTGGACACAATGGATTACCCAATGTAGCAGTGTATGGATCAAAATGGATCAACTACAGAAGCAGGTGATTGTAGATGCTGTCCTTAAGGAATCCAATGCAACACCCAAGAAGCATTACATTCCTGGGACATCATTCCTTTGATCTGCTTGGTCTAAAGATGATGGCGTAAAGGTACAAAGAAATTAATGGATGCTAGATGTTAGCTCTGCTCAGTGCATTGTTAAAACTTCTGTTTTATAATAATATACTATTTATCTGTGCGCATAATGTGTAATGGCACACTGGTAGGTACTGCAGTGGGTTACCTGTGTGCATTGGTTCACATATTACTATAGAATTCCCTTGGAAGCAGTAATAAGTTGCTTTTGCTCTACCAGTGCCCCTCATTACAGAACCACAGCACAGTCATTGAAGACAAACCAAGCAGCCTCCAAGAAAGAACTCTGCCTGGATTAGGGAAAGGGAATCAACACCTCTTCAGCAAATTACAAAACTTGGTGGCTAGTGGAAAATCTACAGTGTTTAAATGAGTAGGCCAATTATTTAATAAATAAAAGACATTTCTAAAAGATATTTCTAATACCAAAAAATATTTACCTGACAAAATCTAGAGTTGAAATTATAAGGACAAGAACAGGCTACTTCTCTTGTTTTAAAGGTATGCCTTATATTCAAATCTGATCTGTGCTAAAGTGCCATTGAAATTAATTTTACTCATTTTCCAAAATCCCAAAAGACCAAGTACAGTTGAGTCATAATTAATTTAGACTGGAAGATTGTAACTGTACTCATCTTATCTGTAAATCACTATCAGACATATTTTTCTATTGATTTTAAAAGTCATATTCTAAAGTACATTTCCACAGGAAGACAAACTACTTTAATTATTGGGCTGTTTTTTTTTCTATTATAATTTTCAGATTAAAAAAAAAAAAATTATATATATATATATATATATATATATATATATATATATATATATATATATATATACACAGCTCTGGAAAAAATTAAGAGACCACTGCAAAATTCTCAGTTTCTCTGGTTTTACTATTTCTAGGTATGTGTTTGGGTAAAATGAACATTTTTGTTTTATTCTATAAACTACTGATAACATTTCTCCCAAATTCCAAATAAAAATATTGTCATTTAGAGCATTTATTTGCAGAAAATGACAACTGGTCAAAATAACAAAAAAGATGCAGTGTTGTCAGACCTCGAATAGTGCAAAGAAAATAAGTTCATATTCATTTTTAAACAACACAATACTAATATTTTAACTTAGGAAGAGTTCAGAAATCAATATTTGGTGGAATAACCCTGATTTTCAAGCACAGCTTTCATGCATCTTGACATGCTCTCCACCAGTCTTTAACATTGATGTTGGGTGACTTTATGCCACTCCTGGCGCAAAAATTCAAGCAGCTCGGCTTTGTTTGATGGCTTGTGACCATCCATCTTCCTCTTGATCACATTCCAGAGGTTTTCAACGGGGTTCAGGTCTGGAGATTGGGCTGGCCATGACAGGGTCCTCCATCCACACCTAGATTGACCTGGCTGTGTGGCATGGAGCATTGTCCTGCTGGAAAAACCAATCCTCAGAGTTGGGGAACATTGTCAGAGCAGAAGGAAGCAAGTTTTCTTCCAGGACAACCTTGTACTTGGCTTGATTCATGCCAAATCTGCCCGATTCCAGCCTTGCTGAAGCACCCCCAGATCATCACCGATCCTCCACCACATTTCACAGTGGGTGCGAGACATTGTGGCTTGTAGGCCTCTCCAGGTCTCCGTCTAACCATTAGACGACGAGGTGTTGGGCAAAGCTGAAAATTGGACTCATCTGGGGGTGTTTCAGCAAGGCTGGAATCGGGCAGATTTGTCTTTGTGAAGGACGCATGAACGGGTTGTCTTCAGATTTGATGGATTCAATAGTTTGACTGGTTTGTTTATTTTCCATTTCAGGATTTTTTTTAATGGAAAAAGGAGGTCATCTTTACATGCAAAGCATGGAGATCTACTAAACATTTCAGACTGAGCAGTCTTCTGGCCTTGCCCTGACAGCTAAAGACTTCAGTTGACATGGCCAACTTCCTCCTAAAGAATCAAACACCAAGCCTGACATTCAGGCACTTGTTATAAAGTTTTCTCTAAGGTGAACAGTGATAGAGCACTTCACATCCTATAGGACACCGTGAAGCACCATCTTAGATAGTTCAACAACAGAGGCTTGCCCACTGTCATTTCTACACATGACATCACCACACAATGCTGATAAAGAAGAGCTCATGAATGCTAGGTCCCTTGTGATAAAATAGAATCAGTTGGTTGAATTTAGTTACTTTTTAAACTCCAGTGCATAGTTTGTACTTGCATTACGTGTATTGATCTTAGCGTTTTGCAACATTAACATAAACTTTATACTGAAGGAAATGGTGAATTTGGCAGCCTGCCCTGTGTGTAATTTATCAAAATGCAGCTGTGGAGAAAGAAGGCATCAACATATGGCTGGCGTCACAAAAGACTTCAAACTGTAGCTGCTCAACAAGGACCTAAAATAAGGTCTGTCAGCATAGGGAGGCTGACAAAAGATAGCATGCATTAAAAATGATCCACACATGAGAACAAGAAACCGCTCCACTACACACAGCTACACTGACATGACTGGCACATATGATGATGTATATATACAGTGTTAAGAGAACACACACAGGCAGGAAAAATAACAAGAGTACACACCGGTCGACACTTATTGCACAGAGGTTGAAAATTGAGGCAGTGCATAGCATCACATCCATTGTCATCAGCACATCGCAAAGCACTGTGCTTAAGGTCCACACTCCTCCCTGGAACTGTGAAAAGAAATAATAGGTTTTAATGTTTCTCAGGCAAGTACAGAGTGATAATAAGGTCATCCAGTCACTGCAGAAAAAAAAAAAACAATCCTATCCACTTTGAAGTATGCCATTGGTAATTGTTTATTTAAACCTGCAACGTCAGAGTGCAATAGTTATTTGACTATTAACTACTAGAGTTACCATTGGCTGCTTTGCAATCTAAGGGTTTATTAACATTCTCTATTTACCTGCCTGGCCGAAAGCCAATGGATTTTTATATTATGCATGCCATAATGGACAACCCTTTTCAAATCAAATCAATAAATCTGCTCCATTAGATGGCTTGAAACTCTAATGGACATTGCTTTTTTTTTGTTTGAGGGCAAGAGAGCCATTTTTCCTTTAACATATTGATTATTTACTAAATTGATCTTAAATGCGGGCAAATATAAAAACTGTTGTCAGTTATATCCAGTTAGAGGATTGATTTTCAACGCTAAAGATATTTAAAGGGCCTAAATGGAGGCAGTATTGTCTCAAACAGAATTGTGAAGCTGTAGATACCGTATTTCGCTTTCTGATTCCTGTGGGTAAAAGGAATATGAAAAGAAAATCTAGCCTTTTTTCTGTTTGCAAAATCTATTGAACCCAGACTAGCAGATCCTCCAAAACCTGATTGTCGTGGCTTCAGGTTAAGGGCTGGGGTTTGAATAGATTGTTCTTGTAGGGGTGTGTAGACTGTTAAAATCCTGCTACACCAAAACAAAGGAGTCTCATACAAAGTTTATAAACACTTTATAAAAGCTAACAGGATTTCCGAATTTGGAAACTCACTTTGAACAGCAGCCAATGCTATGCATCCCAATAAAAAGTGTCTTCATACATTGAAGAATTTATTTGCTTTATACTGCAATAGCATCAATATCCTGGGTAGTGCTCATTACCTTTAGATAACTGACTTTGTCTTTCATTATATGCCAGTGCCTTTGCCTAAGGACACCTAACTGTCACTGTGATCAGTTATCTAGCAGGGAATGCATCAGATGTTAATGATTAAAAAATACAGAGTAAGGCATGTTCTTATAATCATAAACTTAAAAATAGTAGCATAGCAGTATGGAAATGACCCAGGAGAAGAACTATAAGATCTGGTATATTTTCCACTTAATGTTTGTTAAAAATGGTGTGATTGCTATTCTTAGTGCTTTGATATAGTAGTTATTGGATGTTCAAGTTGGAGTCAAGTTAGATGTTTCAATATATTGGTATCAGATATTATTTTGAACCCCTATTATTATTCTAAACCCCTCCTTAACACCAACCTTGAACAAAGGTAGGGATGAGGTCAAGATCATATAATATTATTGTGACCTGAGGCATTATTATCCTTTCTGATGAAGTTCTTCTGTTCCTGTGGTGAAAAGGTCAATCTCTTCTCTATTCTTTCTGCAGTGATTAAGGGAAAAAACATCAGGCTGTTTCAGCAATAAATGCTGCTGCTGAACTTTAAAGCAACAACATGTTTGTTCCGTGGGGCAAAATAGAACTACTGAGCCTTCTTGACTCAACTAGGAGTGCATGATGGTGTTACTGATGGGAAACAAGACATGACATAAAACCCCAAAAAGCTAAAACACACACACACTCACACACACACACACACACACACACACACACACACACACACACACACACACACACACACACACACACACACACACACACACACACACACAAATCTCTTCTGGTTTCAGGGAAAATTGTATTGTTTCTCAAATAAGCTTTTCATTTTCAACTGAACCAGACAGGGCATTCGTTTATTAGAACAACAACTGCCCAAGGTTGAAGAATCGCAAAAAACAATTACTGAACTATATAATACATTTGATCAAATAATTATGTTATCTTATTTAAGGTTATGGAATGGCTTTAAATTGTACTGTGTGTGGATTTACAGAGCCTTTGGACTTCTTTTTATGAGAAATGTTAAGATTCTCTTCAGAAAGCATCCATCTATGCAAATGATAAGAGCTTTAATAATGCACATTTTGATTTACCATCTAACAAGCCCCTCATGGTTGCCCTTATAAGTGACTGGCATGTAAACTCTTCAGAAGAATGTATAGCCTCTCATAATGGATAATCACCCAATCAGTGAATGAAGAGACAATACTTTGTGAGCTGTAATGCACTGATTCTCGTCAGTATATTTCCCTTGGATGTGAGATATGGGATAAAAAAAGTTAGTGGCTTACTGCACAGCGCTAGGATCCGTGATGAATCAATGTTTCTCAGAGGGTTACCAATATTCCCATCTTTGTGAAGCTTTGTGACCCCTATCTGGTTAGATTGAGATCTAGGAATTTACTGCAAAATGTAATGTAATTTTAAATCAGGTGGCATGGGGGAATTATGATGGTTTTTTAATGGACACATTAATACTGGTGTTAGAAAAGATTCAAAAGCACTGATGTGTTTACTGGCTAAAGCTGACAAAAAAAAGGTCCATGATTGTCTAAACCTCTGTATCTGTAAATGATAACAGCTCAGCAAAGAAAGGTATTGGTAATTTTTGAGATGTGCTAGTTTTGTGTTGCAGACAGTCTCTTCTTTGTTCTGTTTCTTGGTGTTCTTAGTGAATTTAATATCTTTTCATTCGGACTCCCTATATTGTGCAAACTGCCATTCACACACAGGCTTTTGCTTTGGTATAACATCCTGACAAATTTTTCAACACAAATCTTTACAGCAGATCTTTGCATCAGCAAAAATCATCAATGAATAAATTAACTTTTCACAATTACACAAATCTCTCTCTTTGAAAAAAAAGGTAATTCAAATGCAGCACTGTTCCTTTCTACTGTAGAAGTCTTAATTAATGTAAGCTCTTTCAAGACCTTAGAGGATAGTATACTATTAAGCCAGGTATGGTAAAAGAACAAACGTGATTAACAATAATTGCATAGAATATACATAGCAAACTACAAAACTACATTACCAATTTACAAGAATTTACAAGGGCCACTAGGTCGACATGGGCTGTTAGAGCACACCTGAATCTTGATCTGAATCCCCCTCAGTCCTCAGCCCCTGTCAGGCAGGATCAATGTGTGTGGTGGATCAATGTCTACTGGGGCTCAGTTAAGACCAGCAAACTCATTTTACAGTAGATAGATTCAAACACTGATCTCCCATTTGTGGGAGACTGCGATATTTATAACAAAATGTCAACAAGATCCCAAAATGGCAAACTACCCAGTGCCTGAAGAAGATTTGTGTTGCATTTTTAAAAGAAAGCATTAATCTCATGACGTCATTTTTTGCCATACATTTCTGGTACAATGTATCTTCGTTACAATATACTGTGGTCGTTTTATTTTTATTTTTTTTAAAGACGAAATGTAAATTGTGATCTTAACGGCTTTATAATCCACATGGTTATTTTACTACTGTAAGCATTGCTTTTAAAAATTGCCATTGTGAGACAGTACGATGTATATGTGCATACTTAAAAAGGTTCTTAAAAAGTTAAACAAAAATATCTTATATTTAAAAAAAGAAGAAAAAAACATTTTAGGATCGGAACCAAAAAGTAGGTCAATCTATGAAAACAATCTATACATAGAACTAGACAACTCACAGTGTGCTACTATTGGTGAGTTTGCTTTTAAAACGCGTTACATAGAACCAACATGAAAAAGGAGGCATTATTTTAAAGAACTTCTAATTTACAGATCGACCAAAATTATTTAATATTCTGTCTTTACCACAAAACCTAGGAGTGAAGCTATGCACTTACTCACCTCCGAGTAAACAAATAGTGGTAAAACCAGCACAGCTAGGAGCAGGTCTGCCACTGCCAGACTGACTATGAAGTAGTTGGTTGTAGTTTTTAAAGCTTTTTCTGTCCACACACTAAGGCACACCAGCAAGTTACCACAGATTATAACAACTATTAGGAATATACCGAAGACCAGAGCGGGGAAGATGTAATGACTGCCCGGTAGCAGTTCGGTGTAGTTAGAGGTAACGGTAAGGTTGCTGCTGTGCATGTCTGGGCTGAACAAAGACCCACAGCCTCCCGCTGCAACCTCTGCTCTGGAGATGGTTGGCTTCTTTTAAATATACTCTCATCTAGGCATCGTATGGAGCCGCTTGACTGAAAGTTTCAGGTTTGTTTAAGTCTTCTTGTCGTTTAACCTTTCTGCACTTCCTTTGACAGGCAATACCACTTTTTATCCAGATTTTCCAGGGACGTGATCTTCAGCTCCAAATGCAGTGGACAGAGCACCAAGTCATCGAGTTTCATTAATCTTTACTGCACTCCTTCAGAAAAATAGACTAACAAGTTCCAAACGCCCACTCACAACCCACTTCAACAAATCTTTCTCGTTCGTGTTCTTTTTTTTAATTTTCTCATAAGTCTTCACAGGCTGACAGTATCAGGCACTAACTTGTACAGTGTGTTTGGTAATGTAACAAGCAGACGATTTGTTTGATAGGTCTGAAGAGTCATATTACACAAGTATGACCAGCTCAGAAAAAGGTTCAGGTGTACAGACTGAATAGGTTCGTTAGGGTTTGTCTCGCCTCGCGATTGAAGCTGAAAGATAAAGTAATGAGAATTCCCTTTGCCGACGAGCCTGCGTTTCTCGCCAAAAATGCTCCGTAGTGTGCTTACCAATGAACAAATGCGTGAGCTTGTACACACTTGAACGTTGCATTTACGTAATGTGAGCTAGACCAGGACCTGCTAAGCTGTAGGTGACATTCCATTCCTTCACTTGACACTAATCACTTCTATAAAACGTGTTGCTGTAATGTATTAACGTTTCCAGATGGGAGCACTGATGTCAATGTGCATGCATTCATTTACGTTCATTTGCTATAAAATAAATATAAATATAAATAAATATATTTAAAAATCTGCTTTATATTACTATATTCCCTTTCTTCTACAAAACACTTTTTTTTTCTTTTTGCCTGTCCGGCAACACAATGTATTGCATATGAAACAATCCTGAAGCTGGAGTAAAAACAAATAATAATATAGATGGGTGGCTTAGCATTGTATGTACATTACGCGTTACAGGGTTCAAATTACATTCATATTTATGTTAACTTGTGGAAAGGGGTCATACATATCTATCAATAATTTAAGTTCTGCTTTAAAAATATCTTATTATAAAGCGCAGTTTCAGTCGGCCTGTATATATTATAATATATATATATATATTATATATATATTATTAATATATAAAATATATATATATATCATTATAAATTATATATATAGAAAATTGCACGTGCCTTCAGTCTCATTGAAGAAATATTTTCAGATCAATATAAATGTTACTAATCAATAGAAAATCAATTTAACTCAGGATGCACATCCTATTTCAATTCTGTTGGTGCCTACAGTCCGAATGAAATAGGTGCATTTAAACAGGTGCACGACAGCCTTTCCATCTGCCAGTGGTCTATTAATGCAGTATGCATATTCAAGCTGCATTATTAGAAGGGTTTTTCGAATCTAATTTATATAATACATGTGACCCAAAGTCTCGCCATGCAGCTTGAGAGAAGACGTCTTCTTATGGGATGAGACTTCTGAAGTCAATTGAGGGCAGATGAAAGGAGCACCACAAGTTACCTCCTCGCTTAGACCAGCAAAAACTATCTAATTGATTAGTTTACAACTATAAAGCCTCATAGATTGGCTGCAGCCGATCGACGAGGTTAAGCTGTTCATCACTTGTTGCAGCTCTCTTTTCTGAAAAACAAAAAAACGCCCTGTAAGGGGAAAGGATTAGAGGTAGTTTATACGACACCGTGACCACGAAATAGACTTTATCTGATACCCTGGAATGGGATGGGATGGGATGGGATGGGATGGGGGGGGGGGGGGGGGGGTAATAATATTGTACCTATTACCATGGAGGAACTGAGTGATCAACGTTCAAAAAGTCAGAAAAGAATGAAGAATGGAACTAAAAGTATATATCTTGGTAGCTGCACCTTTTAAACATAGGGATATTTTGGTTTGGGCAACGATCAAATACTGCGGTACCCAAACACAAAGCGCGCTTATCCACCCTCAAAATATATGGCTTAATATACGTTATTTATGAGCACCATCCGTTCCAATCAAAACAAAATCTGTTGAGAGCAATGTCTGTACACAGACAGCACGATGAGCAGGTTTACTCAATGAGGTTCCTTGTAAATCTTATCTCCAGTGCACTGTAGAGCTCAGGTTGCCTCTCGGCACGGCTTTCTTTCATCAAGATGTATGACAGCAATAACTCCAGAAAGAAAAGCTCGGCTCTCCGAGCTGGGGTTGTTTATTTTGCTTGGGCATTCTTGACAAAACAAATATTGACAATTACATTTTCCTTTTCCAAATTTGGACAGGGTTCATTATCTAGAATGACACCTTCTCAATGCTTGTTTTTAAAGCATTGGAAGTTCCCCCAAGTGCTTATGGTACGAATGTATACATCAAATTAATGAATATATCACCGGTAAGTTAGCATTTGTTAATTGGTTCAGTATATGTTGTAACTGAATGCCTGTTTATAAATGACATTTTATAAACAGGAACGCTAGTTATACATAATGTATTACACGTTTACAAAATACATGAATATTATGACCTAGTTAATGTAATGTTTAGTTTTCATTATTGTGGCTAATCTACCTGTATTTGAAAAAATATCCAATGGAAAAAAAAACACATTTGATATACAGTATTTATTATATATTTATTTTCAGTGTACCTTTTATTTATTTGTTTTATTTTAAAATAGATAGTCTTACATTTGCTAGCAGTAACATTACATTTTCAGCTTTATTAAATAACCATTTCAAGCGTTTCAGTGGTAGCAAATGTTCTCAACATCTATGTTGATTTACATGTTTGCATTTCACCTCGGTTTCTTTTAGGAACCACCAGAGCTGCAACCAACTGTTTGTGCTAGAACAACATATGAGTGACAGCCATTGTGAGTCAGAGACTAACGGGTACAAATGATTTTTTAATTGTAGCGACGTTCAGGTCACTTGAAATACATGAAGTGGCTGGATGATGTAGAATCAGTTAAAACACATCCACTTCCCCTGTTGCTCAGAGGTCGTTTTTCTCACAAAGAAGGCGCCATCAACCCAGTCCTTGTTTATCTGACAATAAGGGATACTTTGTAGCTTTAAAGACAGATTTATCATGTTGATATAATTGCCCTATTCGTTCTGGCATTGGTCCTTGTTTGGGTAAGGCTGTACACCAACATTTCCATGACAGGTCTGAACAAAATTGAAAGCTTTTCATGAACAATTAGAACAACCAGAAAAGAACACAGTGTTCTTTCGGTGGAAACAGAGACACAGACAAGCAAACAAGTACAGTTTGGTTATATTTATTTCTTTGCATTTGTGTGAATGTTTTATTTCAGAATACATATGTACAGTACATAAATACTTTATGTATCCTAATGATTGAGTTACTTTAATGATAATATTGCATCTATAAATGTGTTACTAATGGTTTAAAAACAATATGATATGGTTATTCATATATAGCAAAACAGTATTATTTAAAAAATACCTTATAATTACCTTATTCCATAATATGAAGGTCTACACAAGTAATTTGTCAAAACAATGTGATATTAAACTGTAATTTCTTGTTAATAATCATAAACCTCATAGATGTTTTAGAAATGGATCCTAACAATGAAATGTAACCGGTTTATATATATATTCAAGTACATTTCTGGATATTCATGTCATACTGCATTACACAATGTATGGACTCTGACCTCAAATAGCAGCATGTGCTATTGATAATTGTAAAGCTTTTCTGTCATTTTTTAAATCATTTTTATTTTACTGTTGTAAAATAATGAAACCATACCTTATTATTTCAGCACAGTGAAAATATGGGACCAATTGTAACTTTCACGGTGAAAGAAAAATCCTATCTACTCGTAAATGTGATTCATAGATGCATGTTTATCACGTCCATCATACAGTCAGGCTTTCTGAGTGCTACCCTACTTTATCATAATGTTAACAAGACACTTTGTATACATTCTCCCTTGGTTGCATTAGCTTTAAAGCTACTTCTCAATCTGTCAGTAAAATTGGTAAACTCTTACCTCCTACTATATTCAGCAGGTATACGTTACATATTAAAGCCCTGTTTTCTCTCAGGAAACAGATTTTTTTTTGTACAGACAAAATTGCTTAGGTTACATCTATAAGGCTACTGTTTTCAACATTATTGTATAGATGTACAGTAATAGCCTTGCTAATTAAACTGTATGGGGAAAACTACACATTTAATTTCTATTTCACTCTGTTTTGTCTCAATAGAACATCACGCCATGCATTGGTATGGGCGTGCACTGGAAATTGTTATACATGCCTGCTCCTGGCCACTGCTGCAGCCTTACCTGGATGTCTATTTTTTGGATTCCTGTTACAAAAACACTACAAAGGTTGAATCCCTCAGTGTTTAGCAGTTCTGAGTAATCAATCATTGCTGATTCACAATGAGACGTACCCTAGCAAAATAAAACATCACCACAAGTTCCAAAGTGATTACTATTACATAGAAAATACCATAATCCCCACGGTGATTCTAAAACTGGTACAAGACTTTATACTTGGAATGTATAAAACTAGACAAGTACAATACATTTTTGAAGCTCATGGGTTAAAAGCATGTTTCAAAAGAACCAAATTGAGACCCTTGACAGAATCATTTGAATGGATTTTTGGATGTCTAGCATTATGGAATATTATCATAAATTAAATATCCAGTCCAAACCAAGTTCCATATCATTAAAGAAAAAGAAAATGGGCTTATATTGGGTTTACAAATATTATTGGAACACATTTATTTATTTATTTTTTGTAGTGGACATTAGTGTGTTAATCGTACATGTTTCTTTCAGTCTGGTTTGTTATATATATTAACATATATTATATATATATATATATATATATATATATATATATCTATATATATATATATATATATATATATATATAATATATATATATATATATATATATATATATATATATATATATATATATATATATATATATATATATATATATATATATATAGTATATATATATATATATATATATATATATATATATATATCATTATAGAAGTCTCGGTTCCTGCTAATAGCTGTTAGAAACAGTCCCTTTCTTCCTGGTAAGAGATTATTTGAATATCATTGCACAGAGCAGTGGTCTGTAATTGTGCCCTGTTGCTGTAAGTAGTGGAAGTGTGGACTGTAAGGTTGGCAGGGACAGGGTTAAATCTATCCCTGCCAGCAATCACAGGTGGGCCATTTCTCAATAAGGGAATTGGTGCTGATTGGGGAGTGGCCACATGTATAAAAAGTAACCAGAAATATTTTGTTTGTTATAGGAGTTTGGGGATTATTGTATTGCATTGTATTGTATTGCATTGTATTGCATTTTATCTGTAGTGAAGGCTAATGCCTGCCTACAAGTAATTTATTGTTTTGTTTGAACATTTTATTTTGGCCCACTTTATCATAACAGTTTATTTTGTTCCTGTGCTTGTTTGTTAATAAATGTCTCCACCAATGCTTCCCTTATACATTTTCCATTGTATTTTTGCACATTATTTTTCCACTTTTTCCATGGTAATACTATCTATTAGCCATACTTTATCCTGGTTTACCATATTTATTAAAACGGTTTACCATACCTCACTGTTCTTTACATTGTTTTCCTATGCTTTACCATGCTTTCACTATGCTTTATAACACTTTGCTATCTATGATTTTATTATGGTAAACTTTTATAAGGGTTAAACTGGGTCTCTTTCCTGCCGTTCACAGCTTGGGCCATGACACTACCCTCTGATTCACATTTTATTTTCTAACCCTTTGTTAATGTAGAAGTGTTGCCATTGGCAGTTGTACAGCAGCATTCAGAGCTCTCTCCTCCCATGTGATTGCCAGTTCAGTTATCTTGGGTCAGTTGTAGTTCAACCCATCTCATATTGCTAATTGATAGCTGGAATTCAGAAAGAGGAATGCACTTGTCAAAAAAGTTTTATAATTACAAAATAGAGACAATAAAAGTTGCCAACAGTGCTTTATAATAAGGGCAACCTTGATTTAATAATTCACTCCCCTCTGGGGAAGCAACAAATATCTATAAGATGGTCTATAAGATCTTGCCTACAAGTGGTGAACAGAAATGAAATATTTGCAATATAAGTTGTTTTATCTTTAATGGAACTACTGTTGTTATATCTGCAGAAATGAACACATTCTTAGTTTTTCGATGTGCATTCAATCCTATACAGCGGCACTTGTACATTTTTACTAGTTTTCAGGTATTTTTTTAAAATTTTATGTCTCACTTCTCATAATGTAAACCACATACTATATACTGGAGTTGTTAAAGATGGACCTCACATATTTTTGAGAAAAAATTCCATGTGGTACACATTTACTAATGAAGTACTGATAAAGTGTACCTTCAGCAATCACAATCAGTGACAAAATGAAAGCACTTTGAAGTGAATTTTAATGACGCCGGCAGCATTCTCACTGATGTATTTATTTTAGCAGTTGCACTGTAGTGACTTGGTTTGAAAAGTGATAGCTGCAAGTTCGTGTGGTTGATACACGCTGGAGTATGCTGCATTCATAACATTTTCATAAAAGAAACATAATGAATATGATGAATACATGAATAATCTTACATTAAACAGTGATATGGAAACCAACATAACATCCACATAAGAATTTATTGCAATTTTGCTAAATGTATTGCCATAGCATTTTACTTTTCTTCAAAATTATATGTAATAGATTTCAGTGACAGAAGACCTTCGATTATAACCACAGACATGCACTTGAAATGCTCAATCTTTACGTGCACTTTTGGTGGATTTTCAAAGTGTTTCTGACAGATTATGCATTAGTTATGTAGCCTTATTGTGTAGTTTGGGTGGGGGGGCGCAGTTGAAGGCACTCACCTGCTCTCCTCTCTCTCTTTCTCAGCCAGTTACCCTGAAACCGCACCATCCTTTCTTTTCTGGTCACATTTGGCCGGGGAAAGGAAGCGGTCACATTTTTAATGTCCGCTTCCGGACGGGGATGACTCAGCAGCTCTGTCTTCCAATAGCTGGCGTTGTGCTTCTCTCCGGTTTCTGGGTGGGGTTTGCACAACGCTGGGGATCCCCTCTGGCTGTTCATCTGCCAATCTCTCTCTCTCTTTTCTATTTAAGTCGTGCACTATTTCCTGCTCTTGTCATCCATTTTGTGTTCAAACAGAATGAGGAGGGAGGAGGAGGCTCCTCCTCCGCTTCTTAATAGGCATATCCCCCTATAGGGTCCCCCCTTTGTGGAGGGGGTGGGGGTGGGGGGGTTTAAACTTTGAGTGATGAGTCCTACTCCCCGAACCGAAGTGTTGGCTTCACAACTCAGGTTCCTCGTAGGTCCCTGGGGACGAAATCGAAGCTTCAGCGCTCTAATCTGATGATTGTCTCTTATTCCTAACCCTCATAGGTCAGGTTCTCCCCCCCCCAAACAGAGAATACCAGGAGCCTGGATAGGGGGGGTGGGGGGGTGGGGATTTCCTACAACCGCTCATTAACACTCTGTCGCCCAAAAGCACTTCATCCCCGTGAAATAGTTTCATTTAGCCTCGATGAAGGTGTGTTGGATGCATTATAGAGTCCAAATCAAGCAAAGCGTTACAGTAACAATGCATCTATGTGCTGGTCCCTATAAATCCTATTTCTCCCCGTGAAATAGTTTCATTTAGCCTCGATGAAGGTGTGTTGGATGCATTATAGAGTCCAAATCAAGCAAAGCGTTACAGTAACAATGGGGGGGGGTGGGGGGGTGGGGATTTCCTACAACCGCTCATTAACACTCTGTCGCCCAAAAGCACTTCATCCCCGTGAAATAGTTTCATTTAGCCTCGATGAAGGTGTGTTGGATGCATTATAGAGTCCAAATCAAGCAAAGCGTTACAGTAACAATGCATCTATGTGCTGGTCCCTATAAATCCTATTTCAATTCTAAGAAAGGCTTGGAAAACCAAGCGTTCAGTGAAACCACACAGCTCAGGATCTTGTCAGCCTCGTCACACAGCTACTGTGTATTTAACACACTCGAAGGCAAGTGTTTTTTTTTTTTTTTATTATTATGGAAACAGCCCTCCTCTCAACTGGTTGAGGGCTTCTTTTGATTCTGCATTTCTTCTATATTGTGCTTCATCTGCGTGGAATTGTGCTCCACTTCACCTTTCCCCTCAGGAGGATGTCCTGTTCATGGAAACCAGGCTTGCATTATTGAGTCAGGTACACACTAGGTACAGGTATATCATTTGACGTTTGCCCACTTATAAATTTAGCTTCATGAGTAGGCTAACATATATCCCATTTGTGTTTCAATTGGTTATCCAACAGTAATTGCATGTTTACTTAATTGTTCTGACCCTATTAGATCCTCATACTTCAGTAATCACAGTAGAACACAGTGATCTTTGTCAAAATGTATCCTGTGTGAGCCAGTGGGGTTATTTCATTGGCTTCTATTGTAAGTATCTGCCAATTGAGATTTTGAAGCCAGCGTAATATTGTACAAAAAGGTTGTATGAACCCATTTGTGACCACACCTGGAACACAAAATAGAGTACCTATTAGTGTTTGCGACTTTTACTCCAGCAACAGGCCCATTGTACCAAAGTAGTGACTGGTGTTTTACCTTTAAAATGTAATAATAGTCTGTGGCAGGACTAGGGCCCTGCACATGTAAATAATGTGTCCCTCTGTGTTTTTTTTTTTTTTTTTTTTTTTTTTTTTTGCATTTTTCTGTTCATTATTTTGAATTACACTGTGTTTGTGTACGTCCTCCCATACTAGGACTGCCATTGCTGGCACCCTAGCGCCATCCACCTACCACTTCAGAAACTTTTTAATATTGTAATAAAACCTGGATGCCTGAGGGGTGTTTTAAATTCAACCTCTGTGTCTCTCACATCTATCAGTGGATGCTCACACATGTAACAAACACCATTGTTACCTTAAAATACTTTTTTTTTTAAACTGTGAGAACATGAAAAGTGAGACTTTTAAAAGTCTGTCATTTGCTTTGACAGGTCCCTAATTAAAACCAAAACCCTAAGCACTCCTCTTAATGCAAACTGCAGCGAGACTGAAATGGTTTCACAAGCTGGAATGCAGACAAGAAACCTTTTTAACTTTCTTCTGTCTGCATAGTATAGCAGTGGCCCTGAGGTTAAAACAACTGCAACAAAAAAAAAAAAAAAAAAGAGAATAGACAGAATTTCAGACAGATAGACTTTCAATAACCTGGCCTATATGGATGGTTTCATCCATGGAAAAAAAAAAAAAGACTACATTTTGTGACTGATCAATACTTGGTGTGGTCAAACATTTTGAAGTAAGATGATGATTATACAATGTTCAGATTCAGCTGTCGAAATGACTGCCCTCTCTCTGCACTGGTCTCTCTTTCAAGAATATAGATGGATTATATAAATGCAGCATAAAGAACTGCAATCATGGGGATCAATTTAGCTGTGCTTAATTATATCAATGTTAAAGGTAAGAAAGAGATAAAGAAAATGTTTTAGCAACATTCTAATATAATAATTTCAGAATGTTATTATAATGAGCCACTATTCCATGATCTGCAAGTCATTTAATAACATATTTAGAGATATATAGATTGATCCCTTAACTGAATTGCAATTGGACACCATGTAGCATGCATAACACCTTCACAAAACTACGTGTGTTATCCTTAACAGACATGTAAGTATCCATAACATGTTGTCATAACAACTGTTATAAACCAAAGTAGTGTGATTTAAAATTCAGTTTCAAATGCAGTCATTTGACTCTTAGCCATTACCATCTTTATCATAACTTAAAAACATTTTATAACATGTTATGATAACAGTTATAGGAATACTTATCTGCATGTTTTGTTGGTTTTCAAAGTGATTATACGGTGTTAAGTAGCCTTTAGGTAGAGACCCAATTCAAATTATTTGTTACCCACAAAAAAAATACAATTAAATCTACAATTACATCTAACTAGAATCACTTTTTGTATCTCAGAGAAATTTCAACCACATAATTGATGCAATTTAGCTATTGTACTAGAACGTGAGATGATTAGAGCAGTGAAAGACTAGATACTGTACTGTATGAGAAAACTCAATTAATTCAATAGTGTTTTTATTAAGTAGATAGAGTCCACAGAGTTGAAAGGTCACAATATCACATGCTTTCTGATGAACCAGGAAGCAAAATTAAATGGTAAAACAAGATAGATAACCATCAGAATGATGGCAAACATCACGCGAAGGAAAGGAATGTGTGGAGAACCATTTAAAATGTAATTTAAAGATATATATCCATTTAGTGTTATTGATAATTACACTGTAAGTCTAATGTTAAAGGCAAGTTGTTATTGAAGCCAGCATATAAGGGTTAATCATAGACCACTAAGGAATCAGAATCTTTTTTAGGGTTCTAAATATGCAAATGTGAATGACCACCTTCATTTAAAATGATTACATTATTTCAGGTGTTAAAACAGATCAATAAATTACATGTCCTGAATGATCGTAATTACTGTTGACACACTTGCTGTAATTGCAGTTATATTTTACACTGCTAACTGGATTCCCAGCCACTTGCCTTGTGTTTCTTCTAATTAGACTTTATTGCAATCAGTTTCCATAATGCTGAAAAGGGACGCTCTTTATTTGACAGTAAAGGGCATTTAATTCAGATGGTTTGGAGATTGACTCTCTTTGTTTTTGCTCATTGTCACATTTAAATCTTAAAATAGGTATCTGCATTGGATGGATATGATTTCGAAATGGTGAAAGCAGCCATACATGCTTGTGCTTGTGGCCACAGTGTGTGTCCTAGTTGCACAGAACAGAACACAGCACATTAAAAAACTGGAAAGTGTAATTTACTGTAAAAAACAATAAGAGCGATTGCATTGTTATACACCAAAGATGGGCAACTCTGGTCGTTCCAGACCAAGAGGAGAGAGAAATTATTGCTGCGTACACCCTAGTGGTCATTTTACAAACCACTTCACCTCTGAAATTCAGTATTTAGGAGTCTTTTCAGAAGCAGACCCAGCTATTTACAAAAATACATTCATAAGACTAGTAAATAATGATCTAAGAAGAAAAATAATAGAAAAAAATAATAGCAAACAAACATAGTAGGTAATAAGTTTCTGCAATTTCATATAGTTGATAGATATAGAAAAGTATTTCATTTTCAGATAACTTATTGACATTATTACTGAGAAGTACCAACCTTGAAACTGTTTTTCTGAACCATTAGGCTTTGCAGCATGAAGCCCCAGTGATAGTTTTATGACAGCTAACTGAATTATCCATTGCAGGCGTGCATTTGCATAACAACAGCTGACTGAGGACCACATGTTAATGTATTGTAGATACAAAATGAAAAGTAATAACAGTTTGTTATCCTTCGAAGGAATCTTGTTTTTACCCTAGATTAAATGATGGAAACAGCCAAACACAGGAATGATCACACTTTCAGAGTCAAACTGTCACTATGCACTTAAAGATAAATATAGGACTGTGCCGGTTTTGGCATTTTATTGAATTTTAAGTGCTTTCACATACATTCTAAAATGAAAGAATGGTGTTTAGTCATCAGAATACCAAACGCACATTATGGGTCCTAATAGCGATCTATTAGATGTTGTGGGGTGTATAAAAGTGTTCTAAATAGAATCTGATCTTTGGACCGGCACCACAGATATAATATTGACTGACAACTAACAACTGTAACAGTGCAAGTGAGCTTATTTAGTGTATTTCTTTCTGCGGATTTTTTTATTGATTTGAATAGCAGTGGTGTTATATCCGCTACTGAATAAATTGAAGAGACCTCCTTGTGCCTGTCCTTCAGTGAAAACATTTGGAAGACGTGTTACTATACTGTGCATTGCAGTGCTCAATCATCATTTAATTTGATAGGCCAGCTGGGATGCTCATTCTGTTTTAAACACACTGTGAAAGGGCAGGGTCACGGCCAAGGCTGGTTACCTTCAGGAAGGAAACTCTGAGCCAGGAACGCTGCAGTTTTAAACGCGGTTGCACATGTGTATTTACAAAACCAGGAGCTAAACGGGAACAAAATAAAGGTCAATCATTTAAACAAACACTCCTTAATATTCATGCTGGGCAGTCATCTTCTCTGTTAAACAAAGTATTTGGTTCCTCTTATATACCATGTTGCTGGGGCTTGATTGACCATCAATTATTCAATCAAGCAGTCACATTCCACAGGTGGATCTGGCAGGGATGGAATTAACCCCATTCCTACCATTAAATTCAAAGAATTCTAACCTTATTTGCAACATGCACACAATTTACATGCACTGTTTCTGCCCTGCCACACACACACACACACACACACACAATAAGTAGAACAGAACTACAAATACAAACAAACACGTTCTTCAGAGGCGGGGGATTGACAACTATGAAAGCATAATAATAGCTACACCATCTCAATAGACAACATGTTGAGGAGTGGACAGCATAACAGCTAATGTATGCAGTCTACTTTTCTTTTATCATGCATATATTTATAGGTATGGCATGAACAAACATATTACAGTACTATGTGAAGTACTGTAAAGTACTATGGTGAGAAAAAATAGAATAGAAAGTTTTTTTTTTTTTTTTTTGTTCTATCAAGACCACAAAATAATTTTCTAACACTTAAAAAAAAATGTTTCTTTATCCTCTTAAAGTCATCATAGCATTTGGGATAATTCTTACTAAAAAGATTTAATTCACTTGTAAAGCTGTCAGAAATCACCTCATTTGACTCAAAATCCTGCTAACAAAATCCTGCTAACAAACAGCTTGCTGTTTACAAACTCAGCAAGCTGCATTCCAAGTGGCATTAAAGAGGCATATGATTGCGAACTTTGTTTTGTTTTCAAGACAATATTCAATATTCTTCAGTAGCAAAATACTTTTGTCATAAGTTAGCACTTAAATTGTGTTAAACCAAGATAAAATATTGGCAGTAAAATTATACATAAACACATTTTTTTGAAACAGATGATATGTTTTGTTTCAGATACTAATTGATGACAGAATTTGCTAAATTAAAGCAGCAGTTAAAATATGTTTGGGTCCCATGACAGAGACAGCACACAGACAACCGTATATAAGAACTAACCATATTTATTATTATTATTATTATTATTATTATTTATTATTATTATTATTATTATTATTATTATTATTATTATTATTATTATTATTATTTATTAATTAATCCTGTTAATTAACTTATTTATTTATTTATCGAAAATTAATTTATACTGTTTTCGTTTTCAGTCATCATTTGTGACCTTTTACAACTCAGCAGTTTAAAACACCCATGTGGCCTCAATGCAGCTCCAAACATGTTTAACCTTCAAAAACAGAACCTGTAACATTTGCAGGTGGGTAGGTTAAATGTTTCCATTTTGTATAACAGCTGAACTTAGAGAGATTAGACATGTTTTAGAGCTGGGAGGTCAAAGTAACAAGAATGTGATAACTGACACAGTAAAATATATACAATGTGATTCTAAACATGAAGAATACATGCATTCAGATAACTGTGATGTGATATCGATACCAGCTGCTCTCTAACAGTCAGGCAGTACCCTATCAAAGTGTATCATAGCAAAAGCATAATCACATGTTAAAAAGCAGAATGCATGGTGAAGCCAAGCTACATTCAACTATTGTAATTGCATTGTGTAACCATGAGAAAACTGTGAAATGATACTGCAACATTTTTATAGGCAGCATACTTTGCCAAGGGGGTGTAGATGCTCATCGCTGAATTGCACTTTGCAAACTGTATGAGTAGCTTTTAGAGAAAGATGTCATTCACTGGATACTTTTTCATGGAAGTGGAACTTCCCGACAGTGTAAGAGATACAGTGTTTTTTTTTTTTTTTCTCGGTAGTGGCTGGCAACCGATTGGATGTAATTGATACACTTTATTCCTGTTTAAAGAGTTCATTCAATACAAACATCTTTCAGGCCACTTTCAAATACCACAAAGTATACTTCTATCAGGCATGGACTATTTTTTAAATGTAACCAAGTTTAGCAAGTGAGTGCCTAATCATCTGTTACAAGCTTATATATATATATATATATATATATATATATATATATATATATATATATATATATATATATATATATATATATATGTGTGTGTGTATATATATATATATATATATATATATATATATATATAAATATATATATATATATATATATATAATATTCATTTATGTCTTAAAGAAAATAAATTGTAGGTAAGGTGCGTTGTCAGCACAGGGTTATGGGATCAAAACCCAACAGGAACTGTGGATATATCCCCAAAGTAAACTTATGCAAACTTGACCCCATGTGGCCCATATTCTCAAAACATTTACCCATGTGCAAAGTAAACACCTGTTTTTTCTTTTCTAATAGCATCACAAAAAAAAAAAAAAAATGCAAGCCTTGCAGCATGATAAATAATTTGAAATGGCCTGCTGTCTTTAATTGGAGTGGTTGTGGACCTAATTGCTGGCACCTGATCATTTCACTAACATCTGTCAACAAGCTACTGTAAAAATCAGGTCGTAAATAATTAGGATAATTGTAAAGCTTGCGAAAGGTAGTGGGGGTGGGTTGTTTCCAACCCTGCAGTATATTTTTCTACAGGAAGAGACAACACTAGATTCATGTTTAAAATTAATGTACAACCTTTGAAAGTAGTAATGCCATGGGATCGATAAAGGATGCAAGGTCATGTTCAGCACAATGTAAAAGCATTTTATTTGAGTGAATGTAAATGCTTTCGGATGATGTACTGGTACTCTATAGCCAGCTCTTTATAACCCCATTCGAAAACTGATTTGGATGGAAAACATTCAAAAGCACTTATTGTAATAGAGGGATTCCTGCAGTTGTGTCCTATTATCTTTAGTCTAGTCACTGTAATATTGGTCACATGGAAGAACTCTGAACGTATAAGGGACCAAATCCTCTGGGACCGGGTCACAGCATAATAGCTCCACAGTAGCATTATTCAACAAACAATGCTTTTTTGTTCTGGCAGTTAATGCAATCCAAAGGGTCCAGTCTATGAAACAAATACCCTGCCCCTTTATAGCTTGTGTCATTACATTGCTTTCCAGCGTGATTCAATCAAACCTCCTGTCCTAGGAGGACACTCCAGAGAAAGTTTGACTGAATGTGGTTATACTGTATATTACTAATTGTTTTGATTGAATCTCCCTTTATAGGCTTTATACTATACTAGAGCTCCCTCCTATGGCTTGAGGTGGTAGTACTAAAATCTTTTTGATCACCCTTTGGTGCCTTTGTTAATGTTTTGACTTGAGCAAACTGTGCAACCATGCAAACCACATGTTTAGGGCTAAACTTATTCATATCCATCTATTCCAAGAGGACCCATCATTGGAGTATCCGCTTAACCCTAACCTGGCAGACACAGGGCACAAGGCAAGACTACACCCTGGACAGAATGCAAGTCCATCACAGGGCAGCACACACACACAGGACAATTTAGAGTGCCCAATCAACCTGAACAGTGTGTCTTTTTACTGTGGGAGGAAAGTACCCGGAGAAAACCCACACGAACACGGGCAGAGCATGCAAACTCCACACAGACAGACCCCTAAGCCAGAATCAAACCCAGGACCCTGACGCTGTGAGGCAGCAGCGCTAACCACCACTCCACCGTGCCACCCACACAATCTCAGCATACTATACACAAATCTAAACATTTAAAAACAACATAGACCTTAAAACCTTAGTACCAGTGCGCACCATGACTACATGGCCTCATGTGTGATATAAGCAAACTTACTATCTACAGAGGATGTGAGTATTGAGTTATTAAGATCTGTGTTAAAACAAAAAAACGGCAAATCAGCAAATGGATTGACAACCATAGTAATTGGTGACGGGTGCTGCCTGGTGGTTAAATGTTGAAATTGCATTGTTATTTTTATAAACCCATTTTCGCAACCCATTTTTACAGCTCACTAAATATATTTGGTGAATGGGCTGTGTTAAAATGACACAGAATGTCCTCAAACAACAATGTGAGCACATCAGCAGTGCTTAGTTCAAGCAACCCCTGCATTGCAAAGCTAGTGTTCTCTTCTCAAGTCAGTAAGGAGGTTTATTTCTTTACCAACGTAGCTTTTCTGTCTGGTTCAATAACTCATATTCTCTGTCTTCTAAGTGCGACAGGTAAATAAATCACTGTCACTTTGCATCATTCAAACTGGGAGAAACTAGTATTTATGTAAAGCACACTGCTGTAGCTTCAGAGAAGCAGCTCATCACAAATGTCATTTCAAGCTGTTAGGCTTCAACCTTTTCTAAAAGGTTTACCTGTTACCTCACTGGCCGTTGAATTATCTGTCATCCTAACAGACTGGTATATGTGCTGCAGCATATTTTATTTTGTACATGCACACTGTATCGTGCTGGAGTGAACATTTCATTAAGAAATGGGCAGACTGCATTTTGAGGACAGACAAAAAAACTGCAGAAAAAAGATACATATTGAAATATTATGATCCTTTAAACCTCCTTATTCCCCTGAGATTTTCCATGTTCTCCTTCAAATTCAACCCCTTTGAAAAGGGCTTCAGTGTGACCTCATGTGAACAGCATAACCATTTTAATTGGCAACCTTATGAGAGACCGTTTTCCACAAGTTACCTAGTTACCTTCTTTCAGGATGTTGAACAGTCACTAGCCTTGAAAAAGAATTGATTTCTGAATACTCCACAGTGGAGCACACTCTAAATGAGATAATGATGTGTGTTTGGTTGGGTACTGGAGGTGGGAGCTGTAATTAGGTCTACAGGGGAAATTATTTTTGTGGAGCTTTTCATTCATAGTACTAGGGACAGCAGCTGCATTAGCAAAGGTGTCAAAAACTCCTTTTAACTTTCTGTAAGTCCTTTATTTAAAAAAGATGCATACAGTACCGTACCTCTGGAAGGTTTGATTGAACAGGACATAAAGAGCACAGGTTCTGTATTATGTGATTGAAAGGGTTTTTTCAGTAATTGTGACAAACTGCCCAAACAGTAACAAGATGGGAAAGCCAGCCCATTGAGCATTGGATTTCAATTCCAAGAGAAATGGATAGAACAGCTAATCCAAACCCAGAAAGGAAAGGAGCAATAAAAACATTGTGTTTGTGATGATAGAAACACTGACATTTCCGTTTTACTATTCTTCAGGCTGAAATGATCAAAAATATAGTTTTAAATAACTGGGTTATTTAAACTAGGTGCATGTATACATTATTGATTTAAAGAAAAATAATAAAAAAAAATATTTAGCATAGAATGAAATCTGTGACCATGAATTCATGTGTGTCCTTTATTCAATAACCTGGGTTTAAAAGCTACAGAAATATAAAGCTCCTTTTTGGCTCATTATAAGCAGATTTTAGTGGGCTTAATACATTAAAGACATTAGGCATTTAAAAGAAGTGGCAATATACTACTTTGTGTTATTAACTTAAACTTTCATTACAGAACTAATAACCAGCAAATCAAAACATTAAGTCAAGGGCTAGTAAGTGTCCCAAAGTTGTTTGTTACCACTTTTGGAACTTTTCTGTACCTTAAAGAAAAAATGTTTTAGCACCCTCCTTTTGCAACATCATGGCACACTGTATCTTTATAATCAGAGGATATACAAACTAGTTAGCTGCTGAGGTTAAGTGAAACATTCAAGTAACACAGCATATGTACAATGTTGAGCAGTGGGATGCAGACAGACAGCTCTGTACTGACACAGCTCACACAGTCATTTGAGCTAGTTTGCAGTCTGTTAGAGTACCACACACTTCCTTTCATGTTCCAGTTTGGAATGCAATATCGAAATCAAATACAGGAGGTCATTTTTTTGCTTTTCACTGAAGGTTTATAGTTTGTAGAGTTATGCAAATGTATTATTTTTCTTTGCATGGAGCCTGTAAAAAATTATAAATCAAGGACAATTAATAAAATTGGACATGCCATTTAAAACAAAAACTCTCTTGAAAAACACAATGTTCTGACTACAGCTGTGTGTGTGTGTGTGTGTGTGTGTGTGTTCATTTTCATTAAACCTCCTCCAGTTAGTATGCATAAAACGTTTAACAATAATAATAATAATTTGTACAATGCTGACTTTCTCAATTACTACATGTAGGGTGATGGGAATATCTGTTCAAATTACCAGCTTTTGCTTTCCCGGCTCATTGGTAGTAGCTGGACTTTGTCCTTGTCTGACATTCACTTAATAACATTTGATGTAGAGTAGCACATGTCTTGAATTAACAATAGACCCAACCTGTTTTAGTAAAACTCAGAAGGCTTCATTTGTTCAAAATGTGTTAAAAACTGAAAAACTTTTTCAGAAATAATGAAATCCACAATGGATACATAAATGCACCTGTGTTCTCAATAAGCATGGTACCAAATTGCCACGAACAGGATCAATAATATTTTCCACTCTTCCTAAATCAGTGTGTCACAGACAGCTTTTGGATGTCCTTTGAGCTAATCAATTTTATAGTACTGTATTGTAAATATCGCAATGCATGACATTTTAAAAAATGGATTTATTTTATTTTTAATTGATTACGAAGGTGCTCCCCCCCCCAAAAAACGCTTTGTGTTTGCATTATTTTCCGATAACTACCAATTAATTTTACACTCGGAAATAATATATTGTTTTATGATAGGATTAATTAGAAAGAACACAAATAATGGAAGCCCAAGCATAAATAATAATCAATAAAAATGCATTGCTGACAGCTTGGAGCATGCTGTTCTTATCTTGCACATGTTGCTGATCAATAATGCATTTAAGTATTTAAGAGGAATGATGGGATCATACAGTACATTCACTGAAGATTCACTGTTGACATATCAAACCGGTTAGCTGGTAAGTGTGGGAATTATTATTATTATAAATGTAATGCATTGTTATACATTTCTGTTGGAACAGCTAAAGGATGAAGGAAATGTATGAGAACTGTTTTTACTTTCTTTACACCCTTTTTTATACAGATTTGCTCATATTGCAGTAAAACTTGTTGCTTTGTCTACTGCTTAAGATATATACTATTTCATATATAGTCACTGATGTGCCATATTTAGACAACTTTCTTTGTCTCTAGTTGTAGCAGACATTTCAAGCCTGTCATGTGCACACTGTAGGAAACAAAACTGTCTTAATGTGAAAATATCCTCCTCCAGAAGTAGCATTGCCTGGAAGTTGTGTTACTGAGCTTGAAGACTTGTGTATTTTGTGTTGTTGCAGCTACAGAAAGCATGGCATTCCTGGTGAGCGTCGGGCAACTGCTTGTGCTACTTACTGTTCTTTTCCATCACACAACATCACTTCCCACTTTCGATAGGTAAGTTTCAATCTGCTGTTAAGTTTTAAGTGCTGGTAGTCTTTTACTTGGAACCACTGGTCCATCTATAAATGGTGTATTTTGTTTTTTACACCACAGGAGTCAAAGGCATGCTGATGGGCTCTTCACAAGTGAGTTAAGTAAACTTCGAGGGTCCTTGTCTGCTAAGAACTATGTCAAAGCACTACTGGGAGCCAAGCGAAGGTACAGTAACATTAAACTAAACCATTGAGCAACTTATCAAACAGATAGCACTAGAAAACAACAGAGAGGTTAACATCTGCAGTGGCACATCCTGATACAACATGTGCGGGTTGCAAAAGATTGTCACTAGACAATTATATAAAAAAAAATGCAATTCATTTAATAGGAAGCAGGTAAAGTACACCAAAGCAACATACCTGACAGGTGTCTTCTTTGATCATATTGGTGTTATAAAGATCCATTATTTAAATAATGTTTTCTTAATCTTAAAATGATAATCTTAACTGTGTGATTTTAGCTTGTCCGAAACATCTGGTTTGAGCACAAGGCAACTGGGAGACATAGAATTCACCAACAAATATGCTGATTACCTAAAGTCCAAGGCAAAATTACACAAAATCACCTCCCTACTGAAACACATGCAGAACATTAAAAGGAGGTAAGTTAAAATAGTCTTGAATCTACCAGAGCAAATAACCCATAGTAGCATCATACAGACTGAATGGGGTGCAAGTGGTGGACTCAAAAGTGTCAATAGGCTTGTGTGCATGGATTGGAAATCAAGTGTTCTTTCTTCTCAATCCCTAGTGATGAAGAAAGTTTTCAGGAGACCCCTGAGCCTCACATATCTCCTGTTACAGAAGAAATCAACATGGATGAGAATGGCCTCTGCCTCCTCTGGTTCCAGCAGAATGTTCTTAATGACAGGTGCATCCATTTTACTGGAAGTGAATACACTGTGTGTCTCATATTGTTATAAGAGATGGCATTACTGTAGTGCAGCTCAGTCTGCTCAAACTGTGCAAAATGACGTCTTTTAACAGTAAGACACACTCAACACACAACACTGTACTCAGGAACTGCTATTGAACATGACTTTTTTTTTTAAACTTTAGAATTGTACTGTGTGCACTCTGCACAGGGATAACATATATACACAAGATAAGATGTACTTGAATTCTGAGAAATCCTTAATTGGGTGATCATTTATAATGATAGAAATAAGCAGAAGGATCAGCCAGATGATGTATTGGCTTGTCAGCAGCATTTCCCAGATTTTAATGCTAATTTCCACAGACTCCACTCATTTAGATAACCACTGCAATTATTTTGTTTTATATTCACAGCAGTCTCATTGGCACTGATTCAGATGAGGCTAATCAGTTGATTGGCCAGTTTATTTGCCATGCTGTGAACCAACTAGTTGCAGACCTCTACCAAGAAGACTTCTACCTACCAGACAATCAAGGCAGGGACTGAGGGCAAGCCAGTCATCAGCACATGAAAGGAGAATCAAGATGCAATACCAGTTATGTTTTTATTCATTATTATTACTCGCCAATCTTTATTACATCAAGATGTTTAATCTAAAATAACCTGTAATCATACATTTTGAAATCCTCTATGGATATTTTTGACTAAACCTGAATCTCATAATTGTTTGTTTGAAGACCTCCCTCCACATATCTGCATGGGGAAATCAACACACATTCAAACCTCTGCTGTGTCATTCCTTAATTATCCTCCAGGTGTCAGTACTTGATTTCCTAAAATATGAAAGAAACGATAAATACGAATGAGTTTCTGTAGCACAACGCAGGCAGCTCTTCAAGGCAAGGCGTCTGTCTGGTTTTAATGCTGAAAGTGTTTGTTAATTTCCAAAGGGTTTATGTAAAATCTTTCAGATTGTTCAACCTTTGCATTACCCTTATGAGAGTTTACTGCAGCATAACATTAGTTAATGTATTCAGTAAAAGACAAAGGCATTGTCAAAAGAAAGTTGTGGCAAAAGCTTGTGAGTATGTGCAAATTGATCACGATATGAAATAAGGATAAAGTATATTGTTTCAATAAAATGTGATATTAATGAATTTGAATGTGTCAGTGCTTTATTTTCTGCTACACTATCACTCTGCTCAGTATAATTGCCATGTGAAATCACCTCGGTATATAAAAGCCAACTGACTATAAAGAGTACTGTGGGACAGTCCCTTCAGTGATTGCTACAAGCAGGTGTGACTACTTTGGGCTTTTTTTTTTTTTACTTCCAACCAATAGAGGGGGCTAGACAGCCTCTTTCTTTCTCTTTCTGTTAAAACTCTCACTTCTGATTATTTATGCCACATCTCTATCTGCACCATGAAACCAGTCAGTTAAACTCAATCTCAACTTGTTCTAGTTTCCAAGTGGGGCTGCTGCCGGTTTCATCTGCAGTCTATTATCCAATTTTCAACTTGACAATATATTTCCAGCTAGTATAATATACTCATAGCCTTAATGTTCAGCCATTTTTTTAAAATCCTGCATCCAGTCTATGGGTTGCTCGTTAGTTTCCACCAACAGCGCAACTTGAACAGAGAACCCAATCCTTATAGGGGCTTAAAAATAAATGTGTTCTCAATCAGCTGCTGATGGTAATAAACAAGTCTGATTTCAAATCATTCTAAGTTCTCGTTAGAGAATATTATGGAGGTGGACATACATACGTAATCTGTCACACCTTATCGTTTTGCATAAGGGATAAGGCTGTATGACATGTAGCCTATTGATTACAAAGCAAACATTTGTTCAGGACTCAATCAAGGAAACGATGTCTCTCTTTGTATAGCCTTGTCGCTATAATTAAATCTCATTAGTGGAATCGATGGTTACAAAGTATACCTCAATCCAAATAAAAAGTCCACTGGAATTTCTGATCAAGGCCAAATACATAATTTGCAAAACCAACCAACTTCGTACTGATTTTCTTTTTAGAACTGGTGATGCTAGTCAAGGGTTAACTGAAGCTGATACAGCAGCTGGGTATTTTATTACTTCAATGAGCAGGGGGGAAGTACATGGAATAAAAAATCCATAGGCAACAAAAGTGATAAGGCTATGAAGGAAAGGCTAGGACTGTGAGTCGGCAGTGTGTGAGGCGCAGCTCTGCAGGGTAGTAACATGAGCGCAAATATCAAACTGGCAGTACTGGCGTGTTACAATGTATTTAATGTATTTAAGGGAAGGATTATTTTGTCTGAAATAACCATTGTATTCCACTCCAACATTCCAGACTCGTTTTGTTGATTTGGGTTATTATTACTATAGGAACTATTACATGTAATTCTGGAATGTGTGTGGTTTTGTTCAACATTACATTTTTAATCTTCCACCGAGAAAAAAAAAAAATAGTTCCTTTTCTTTCAGTGTTCTCCTTGTGGTGTGACTTGTTATTACAGCTAGCTTTTAGTGATAATAATAAACTGTATTTTTTATATAGCACTTTTCATAATGGACCACCATTCCAAAGTGCTTTACAAGATACAAGACTAGGGTGTGTGAATCATGCAACAGTTGCAGAGTCACTTACAACAATGTCTCACCTGAAAGATGGAGCACAGGGAGATTAAGTGACTCTCTCAGGGTCACACAGTGAATCAGTGGCTGAGCTAGAATTTGAACTGGGGACCTCCTAGTTACAAGCCTGTTTCTTTAACCACTGGACCACACAGCCTCCCCTAATAAGAGGGTCTCAGCAAGTTAGGATTAAACAGAAACTTGGTATAGAATATCAAAGTTAACGTTTCTGAAACAAAATTATATCAAAAAAGTATACATTTGTCAAGATAACTGAGATGTTTAAGGACTGCTCTTTAGCCTTATTTTAATAAAGCTATATTGATATTGCATTGCCGTGATAATGACTTCTCTGTAAAACACTGTCCAAAATTTGCTGCTGTTTTAGTACTATTTTATGATATGAATTATTCCTCATTCTATCTGGTATCTGGTATATTAAACAATGTGGAGCGAGTGGGTTTGCAGTTGGGTTAAAAAAAAAAGGTTTTGTGCTATTTTTTTCTACTCATTTATGCAATAACTGATTGCCTGAAGAATGTAGTAGGATTAATATGCATATTGACTGCTGTATTTATATAACACGCTCTGCCCTATCATCCATGCATGTATATAATATATACTAGTCCAGCATTCTTGGCTCAAAGCCACCCTATGACATTAAGCATTCTGACAGAGTACTGCCACCCAATGAATCTCTAGAAATGCAGTATCCTAAGCAGATCACACACTCCGGGTAATCAAGGCCATCGTTCTTTTTAACTCAAGCACATTCCTACTGAAGACACTTAGTGACATATTTTTGAGAGGGGTTGGTTCTTTGTACAGGTATGAGTAATACTGCTTTCATTAAGTTTACTGCTTTCATTATGTTTTATGTTCCTTCATTTGAATATATTTCAATATCATTTAAATGGATTCTTGATGGCAAAGTGCTAATTTGATTGCGGGAACACAAAGCCAGGTGAAAAATATTCCTTACATATGCTGCATTTTTTGTGACCGCTAAAGTCCCATTTTACACCAGCTAAACACATTTTTTGGCAGCAATAGGGGTGTTTTGCAGCCTCAAATCACTTTGCAGATATCCTTGCATCGTCCCCTAAATGTCATTGGACTGTAAACTGTCTTCTCCACCTAGTTCTGTTTGTTTTTGATAACCATCATCAATAGCAATTACATGCTCAAACTGTAATATGATGCATATCTGTACACTTTGGCCATTGACAGGCAGGCTACAGCCTATAGACTTTAATTAAGAGAATGTGTTTGTGTTATGCCAACATCAAGGCTTGAAAATTACTGTATGTTTTGACAATCGTTTCCTTTTTCTATAACATTTGTTTTGAATATTTCAACAGACGCATGTATACACTTTTCTGAACAAACAATACATGTTTATGTAGAAGTCACAAACATGGCTTAAAAAATATTCTGAATCCATAAAGGAAACACAGGACATACACTATGAGTTCACTTCCTGTGTACCAAGATATAGGACCCCTCCTGACTCAGACACCCATGTTCTATGCTGCCCATTATAAAATGGGTTCCTATTACCTCGAACATGAATGGGGAGAGAAAAGTGTATGTCCTTAAACTTGCGGCGCTGTGGCTAGATTAGAAGTGTAGTGTCTGGAAAACAATATGATCAAAACAGTGAGAATGTTGTTATACTAACAGGAAGTAAGAACATATTTTTAGACCATTTACAAGCCTGAGTCCATAGCCTAACCCAACTCCAAACACACACAATGTAATAGAGAGGTATTGCACTGCAATTTTACTGTAGCCAATATCAGCTCGATTAACCTAATTCTCCAGAGAAAACACTGACCAAAGGTCAGTTTAATACAATTAATACAACGGTTCCAATCTCCTGCTAAATAATGTAGATTTACATTCCAAAGTCCAGTCGTGTTGTAAAAGTATATAAGATTCTTCACAATGTTACCTTCATAAACTGAAGAGTATGCACACCCATAGTAAAAAATGACTGGTTCAAACTACCTTCCTTCTTTACTGACATGAGTTACACCATGTCCATAAACAGTTTCTATACAGAGCTTAAAACTAATACATCGCTATATTAAGACATACAAACTAAGGTTCATGATACAACTTCCTGTGCAATAAAATTATGGATTCAGACCCTTTGTAAGTGTTGCATATTTATCTTGCACAAACCTTTGCCTTTTTTTTTAGACATTTATTTTACTCAGATGTTTGTTTAACACGACTTGCCAATTTATGGCAAATGCATAACTATTTTATACCACCAGGTATCAGTATGCACTTGACAGTGATAAAAACTACATAACATAAAAGGAATCACTATGACAGTACTTGTTAAGCAGGCGCCTATAAAGATTAGAGCTCATGTCTCATGATATGTTTACAATTTATATTTCAAATGACTAGTAATTAAACTTTGAATTAATGCGACAAAGCCTGATGTTATCAAAACAGGAAAAGTGGATATAAAATATCATATGACCAAACCACATAAGTAGCTTATGTACATCACCAGTCCACAGAAAGGTTAAGAATAACAACTAATAACAACTATTTCCTTGTGCTTTGTATGTCACATGGTCAAGTATTCCAGTGATCGAGTCTTGAAGATGTTAAAATAGTCAATGGAGCTCTCGGTTTATCAGAGTACTAAGCCAGGGCTGGATTAAGAGTAATGGGAATTGCAAACTACCGACCCCTCTGGCATAAAAGCAAATGATCTGGAAATGTGTTGTCCTTATCTCTTACGAATATGTATGTGTACGATAGGTTTATAGTAAATATATATGCAGTCAAACATGTTTAGCAAATAATATAAGGACAGTACTCAGCACTTTCTTATGGAATGCTGTTTTTTTATTATTATGTGTGGCAGCAGAATCAGCAGAGCTGCACACACAGGAACTACATACACACACACACACACACACACACACATATATATATATATATATATATATATATATAAAACTTAATGGAAAGCCAGTTTAAGAAAGCTGTACAGTATCAGTAAGTCGCACAAGGCCAAATTGGAACTCAGGAGCAAACACGGCCTCTGTATTTTAACATGAATTACTTTATTTGTATTTGGAACGAGAATTTCTCAGTCTAAGCTACACGGAAACACACACAACCCGAAAACTACCATCAAAACAGAGTGAGGAAATGGTGAGACTTAGTTTTATTTTTCCATTGAGATTGCCCAACTGTAATCCAGCGACCCCTGTGGTCGATAGGGTGCCTGTGATTCTGCAGTGCTGTGTTGTCTTCCAGCACTATAGGTCTGGTGGCCTTGCTGGGGATTCGCAGTGCCAAAAATGATGGATTGGCAGGGAAACGTTTCGGAGGATGCGTGTTCCAGCCACCGTTTCCCAAGTCGGAAAGTGGGTTGCGAGCGGTGAACCAAGGATACAGATAATAATTGTGCAAACAAAACTAGGGAGAAAAAACAAGGTAAAAAAGGAGATGACTAAATAAAAAAATGGTGGGCCATATAAAAATATTGGTATGCTGAAAGTAAAATAGTATAGCATAATAGCAAAACCATAATATTTTGACCCAGGCATACTTACAGTATACTACTTTTTTAATAAGGAAGATAAATGAGAAAAAAAAAAGAAAAAGGAGCAGCATATTTAAATTATAGGCTACATTCCAGTCTACCTAGAAAATGTATAATTGCTTAATATTCTGTGTCAACGACACAAGGTAATGATACAATGTACACAGTCCAATTGTCAATTTTATGTAATATTTTAAATTATTACAGACACACATATACACAGGTGCTCTGGACTGATGAGTCAAAATTTGAAATATTTGGCTGTAGCAGAAGGCAGTTTGTTTGCCGAAGGGCTGAAGAGCGGTACACGAATGAGTTTCTGCAAGGAACAGTGAAGCATGGTGGAGGTTTCTTGCAAGTTTGGGGCTGCATTTCTGCAAATGGAGTTGGGGATTTGGTCAGAATTAATGGTCTCCTTACTGCAGAGAAGTACAGGCAGATACTTATCCATCATGCAATACCATCAGTGAGGCATCCGATTGGCCCCAAATTTATTCTGCAGCATGACAACGACCCAAACATATAGTGAAAGTCATTAAGAACTATCTTTGGCATAAAGAAGAACAAGGAGTCCTGGAAGTGATGGTATGGCTCCCACGGAGCCCTGATCTCAACATCATCAAGTCTGTCTGGGATTACACGAAGAGAAGCAAATGAGGCTGCCGAAATCCACAGAAGAACTGTGGTTAGTTTTCCAAGATGTTTGGGCCAACCTACCTGCCAAGTTCCTTCAAAAACTGTGTGCAAGTGTACCTAGAAGAATTGATGCTGGTTTGAAGGCAAAGGGTGGTCACACCAAATATTGATTTGATGTAGATTTTTCTTCTGTTCACTCACTTTGCATTTTGTTAATTGATAAATATAATCTATTAACATGTCTATTTTTGAAAGCATTCTTACTTTACAGCATTTTTTACACCTGCCTAAAACTTTTGCACAGTACTGTATCACACATGTGGTAAAATTCTATATATATATTATATAATGTTTATATACATGTATTCGGTTTCAACCTTGATTCTGGTACTCTGTTTACTTTCACTTGAGGTTATACAGGTCTACAGTGCCTTGCACTTCATGGTACTCTGCATCAGCTAGCAAATCTTACTGAACAAAATGCTTCAAAAGGCTTCACTTTTCAATTCAATAACTTTCAGATGTCATTTCAGAGAATAATGAAGCGGTCTTTGTTTTAAAATGCTCTCGTACTGCCTAGGTGCTGCTTTATCAGACATTTACAGGTTCTGATCTGCGTCACGTTCGCGCCACAGCGTGTGACTTGATCGCAGGTCAAGTCCTAGGATCAGGCAGTCCCTGCTCCTCCAAAAGCAATACGACTTGGTAAAACAAACCTGTTCTGAACCCTAGTCACACGCTACTTATTAAATTTCTAAGATATTGTATTATAAATTATATATATTTTTTGAGGCCCCTAAAATTCTGAGGCCCTGGGGTGCAGCCCCTAAAGTTCCTGCATTAATCCGGCCCAGACTAAAGCCCCAATTTTTGTTCTAAACAAGGCAATGATCACAAAGAGCAAGAAGTGCCATGTATGCATACAACTTTTAAAATGAGATTAAAAAATCCAAAGAGATTGAAGTTACTGTTATATTCCAAACTGAGAAGGTAGCAGGATTACATGTGTGAGGGGCTTGATTATAAAGGATACTGGCCAGTTTACAAAATCCCAGCATCATTTACTACATACTGGTTGTTAACTCCATGTTCACAAGTATCATTTTCCAGATAGAGCATTTAGTCACTGGACAATTATTTATTGGAAAGAAAAGACAAGTGAATCCAGCTTGTTAATTTATTTAGATCCAATTATTACATAAAAAGGCTGCAAACATCAAGAGGTACGATTGCTGATATGCAACAGCAGTTACATTAAACTAGACATTGCTAACATATCTTAAAAAAAAAAAAAAAAAAAAAAAAAAAAAAAAAAAGAACCGTTGCGTCATATCAGGTAAAACATTTTGCCAAAAACAGAACAGCATGGAGCCCTGAATTACAACTCGCACATTAAATTTAACTTTTTATTTTGTTCTGCATTTAGTAACAGAAAAAAACACTCATTATCAATAAATGAGTCACTGGTATGTACCTTTAATGCAAACCTATTGCTACCTGGTTCTAAAGTGTGTAGAGTAACAGGAACAATGTGTGTATTTTTTCCCCCCTCCCACACAGATTGTGAAAATGTTCATGTTTATTTCGATTTTGCAAAACCCACCCTGTTGTTTTCCCTATCAAACTCAGTGTAATACTGGCCAATAAACACATCTCCCAGGATCCACAGAGGCCCAGCTGGGGCTGGGATGTCAAGTCCCATGAAACCACTCAGACAGATAGTCTGGCCGGCTTGACTTTCCTATGGGGAAAAAAAAAATAATAATAATAAAAAAAAAAAAAAAATATTAGTCAGAAAAGCCGGTCGATGAAGTCATACATTTTGAAATGCATCTATGAAATATGTTTGCTTTTCTTCAATTCCATAGTCTAGAAACATTATTAAAACACAGTTCCTTCTGAAAAACAAAAAGATGTCAATAATATTTTAAATCTTTAAGACATATATATATCCTTTAGTGAACTTATTCTTGTACACAGTATGTATATTGTCCAGTTTATATATTAAAAAAAAAAAAAAAAATCATATACTAGGACTTAAATTTTACTTTATAACTTCCCCAATAGCAACATCACAATTTATCAGTGCATTCTGCAATCCAAAGTCCACTGGCTACATATTAAAAGAACAGGTATTTTTAGCAACTGGCGTTTGGGATTCCCGAATACAACATTCCTCAGACCCATGCTTTGCTCTCGCATGAAAACCTTTCAAAACAGCTCACCTTCAAGATGTACTGATCCCCAGTCAGGGTATAGGTCTGACCTCCAAGTTTGAAAGAGATGGTAGGAAGAGTGGGCACTTTCTTACAATCAACCATGTACTGAAAAGACAATAACTGACTGTTACACATTTAAAATATTTACACAGTTATGCATTTCCCACTTACCAGTAGCTGGATATTCAGTATAAAACATTTCAAGTTAATGTTAAATCTGTCTAGAATGAAACAAAATGACATACTGTCACTAACTGTGAAATGTGGTACAGGTGCTATCCTACTATAACATTTAGAATTATATTCTATACACAGTTGTAGTCAAAAGTTTACATACCCCAGTGGAAATTTACAATTTCTAGAAATTCCTCAAAAACAAAACAATTTTAGGAAAAACCTTTTGTAATAAAAGTTTTGCTTATGAGGGGAAAAAAAAGTTACAAGAAAGATGTCTGCAATTATTTATTACAGCAACTCCAAAAAATGCAAATTCAAAATTATTCATGACCTGACGAGAAATGAAATTAGTAGCTAATTGAGGCAACTTTAGCAATAATAATCTCTATTAAACGATTGGGATATTTGTCAACGAGCTTTTGACATGATTTAGTGATTTTTGACCATTCTTCAATGCAAAACTGTGCCAGTTCATTCAAATTCCGAGAACTTCTCTTGTGCACAGCCTTCAACTCATAACAAAGATTCTCAATCAGATTTAGTTAGGGACTTTGACTAGGCCATTCCAAAAACCTTGATTTTATTCTTCTTTAACATTTCTGAAGTAGATTTTGAGGAGTACATTGGATCGTTGTTGTGTTGGAAAGTCCAGTTGTGCCTTAGCAAGTTTTGTAGCGGAGGGTTTCAGATAATTGGCCAATATCTTATGGTATGTTATGGAATCAATTTTATCATGTATTAGAACTAAATTTCCAGTGCCATTAGAGGAAAAACAGCCCCATAGAAGGACATTACCACCTCCATACTTGACAGTAGGTATGGTGTTCTTTTCTATGTACGCCTCACCAGACTTTCTCCAAACATAACGACTATCGGCGTGACCGATTTTTGTTTAATCACTCAACAAAACCTTTGACCAGAACGTATACCCATCATTCAAACGCAGTTTTGAAAACTTTAAGCGATTTGTCCATGTGACGTTTTCCTAAGAGTGACTTTTTCCTTGGCCTGTGACCATTGAGACTTTCACCATGCAATACCCGACCTATGGTTGAAATAGAAACTCCAGTCCCACTTGCAGCCAATATCTTGAATATCTTTGGAAGTCAATCTGAAACTGTTATTAACCTTCCTCACAATTCTTCTACTTGTCCTTTGTGAAAGAACCTTTCTTACAGACCGAGCTTTGACAATAAATAATTTCTGCCCAAGGTCTTCAGATAGTGATTTACTTCCACTCCACCCAACCCCCATTTTGCTTTCAGACATACCTCTCCCTGGATGAGTGGCACAGCTCCGATGGCTTTCTGCAGGGCTTTCACCTCTGCAGACGGTCCAGTGATGAGCGAGGTTCCAGTGTCCACGATGGCTTCACAACCCCCCTTGCACAGAGTCAGCTGGCTTCCAACACCCATCCTGTACAAAACAAAACACAAGACTGTTTTAAACATCACACCACCAGTACAATGAAAGTGTTCAATCAATACAAATCTATAAATGAAAAGGCAATCTGTAAATTAAATAATGAAAGAACACAATGTTGTTTTCTATGCTTGTTTTCCCCAAGGGTCGGTATCTACTGACTCACGTTGTTTCAGTGTGCCATTCTGCTTTAGGATTTACTACTGAAAATGTCAGCCAAGAGCTCAGTATCATCTAGAGGGCATTTACATTTATCCTAGGAAAGCTTCTGCCCCTTCTTACTGTTTGCTGTTCGTATGAGTAAGTGCTGGAATGAGACGTTGAAAATCAGTAAAATCTGGGGATACTACAACATACATTATTGAGGTGGATCTGCTATGGCAATTATTTTTTACTAATACTTTGCATAAAAATGACACTGTTGAATCACAAAGGAAAGTGTCTGTCAATAAAAAAAGTATATATAAGGGATTCTACTCATCCAGCTTAAGACTTTATATTCCTTACTACAATAGAAACCATCCAGATGTTCAGACTATTTAATTACACCCCTAATTCTAATCCCACGTATCCAACCACATGGTTTGTATATCAAAATGGCTTTGGCACAATATAAAGCCTCTACTTACTCATCCATATGGATCTGCCAGTAGGCCTGGCGTGTGATGTTCAGGTAGTTGAACTCTCCAGTGTAATATTTGGGATCAGTTCCCCCCAGCAGCAGTTCACCCCCTGGTTGAGTGTCTGGGTTCCTGAGATGAAAGATTTATTAGAAATATATAACAAAAAATGACAACAAAACAGGTGAAGTTAATTAGCGAAGCACTCACAGCAACTGTTAGCATAATCTTTAACACTGACGATATGACAAATGAAGTACAGTACATATATTGTGTATAGCCAGTTACAATGTTTTGCAACTTCAGCATTCACTTGCATTACAAGACATCTCCCCAGTTGTTCATTACAAACCCCCACTGCTTTGGCAAAATATATTTTGTAAAATACTGCAATAGTTTTGTCATAATAAAGTACGAAAGAGGTTGAGCTTCACTGAAGGATCAGCATTACCTGTTTAGGTAAAAAGAGAAGACATTCTTTTCCACTTTTTTCTGGCTCATGATATTATCAAAGACTGGAGTCACGTCATCCACAGCAATCTTTGGGTAAGCCATGCCCAGGATTCCATCAAACTTGGCAGCAATGAACGCCACCCCAGGCTGTTTGATAGCTTCCCCAAACACCTGACCATCTACAGAAATGTCCCCAATCTGAGAAACAAAGAAAGGGATTTACTCATGCACTATGGACAATAAAAGATAATGTTTAAAACCAAGCCTGTGCTATTGTGTACCTTGCACGTATCTTGGCTAAGATACCCAGAAAGACTGCCCGAGCCATATTGGATTGCAAATGCTGCCCCATTCTTCACATAGGTGCTTGACTTTGCAGAGTTATACTTGTGGTGAAGCACTAACAGGAAATTAAGAAAAGACTGTTAGATTGGGAAAGCACTGGAAAATTAACTGTAATGCATGTATGTTGTTTATTCCAGCTCCAGACTGTTTTGCAAAAAAGTCAATTCTTATGACCTTTTTGAGGCATTACAAAAGACCTTGAGGGGCACAGCCCTTTCTCCATCAGATGATATTTTATCTTTCAACCACAGAATAACAACAACCTTTTTCCAGAATTTGGCCACCTTGATCTGGAGGACCATCACACTATAAAATGGCAAGCATTCCCATACGACTTACAGCAAGCAATATCAGTCAGCGAGCAGTGGATAGAAGGCACCCAGAGGTTGGAAGAGCCGGTATCAAAGACCACAGTGAAAAGCTGAGGTGGAGTCCCAATCCCAATCTCTCCATAATACTGAGCCTGGAAGGACAAAGATTTGACAAATCAGACAACACTGTACATGTAACACACTGAGAGGCTTGACCGCATTGTAAACCGGACAGCAGGGAATATGGCCTTGGACTGGATAAGAAGTGAGCCTCTACTTCTTAATTCCACTAGACAGGATGAGGATACTGCTCATGTAGGGCAAATAAATAAGTATTAGTGTGTGAAATGGAAAATGCCATGTACAGATTCTACCAAACTGTCACTCCCTGAATGGTAATCCTAACCATTTCATTGATGAAACTAACCAGTAGTTAGGTGGGAGACATCCACAGACATCAGTCCCAAAGAATATAGAATTAGAAAGCAATATAGTTTTCATTATGGATTGGGAATTGTTTATTTAATAGCTGGAGTAAAAAGGTCAAACTTGACGTTTCCCCTTGACATTAAACTGTGTGTGGATCCACTAACACAAAGCACCCTGCTAACTATATGACGCAAGTTGACCACATGTGGTTTTCAGCTGCAAACTTCATCAAGCAGTCAGGCGCTAGCAGTAGGCGACAGAGAGCATACTCACGTCTGTTGACTTTTAGCACATTACCACTATTTCTTAAGAGAATGCAGAAGTTAGGTGTTTACTGCAAATGCTGTTGAAAAACTGCAGTATTGCAAAATCCACTGAAATTCTAATATAACCAGCAACACTTCTGTACAACTGAAAATGGGTAAACTTGGGTGGGAGCTGACTTCTCTCTTTTGCTGGCGCTGCACCATCACATGACTGCTTGCAATATTAAGGTCAGCTGACTGCAAGACAGCGCTTAAACTCCCATGAAACTGCTTTGTCATTGTTTAAATACCAGGTTAACACATTTACCACTTAAACTGAAATTTAAATGGTATTAAAAGCACCTTAAAATAGTCCAAAATAGAACATTAAATAAATAAAAATAAGACTTAAATTTCCAAGGCATTTTAATTCATGTCAATTGTAGTCTCTCATGCACTGATATTACCCCACAGCTACAGAATCAGAAGATTCCAACAAATTCCGACATGTGTGACTAACTTACAATAAAAACAGTGCAGGACTCTTGTAATCTTATAGGTGTTCATTCTTCTGTTTGCATTTTAAATTAGCTTTACAAGATAAAAAGAAACTCTGCAGTAACACAGCAAAATACCCATGTACTTAAAGTGCTCCAACACTGAAGTGCTATCATAAACCATGGCTAATATACTGTTAATAACTACAGCTCCACTTTAGATGGGTTAGTATTCTGCTGTGATTTCTGTTGGCAAATACACTAAACCATACGTAATAATGCCCTTGTCCCAGAGAATGTGATAAGTTACTAGTCTGGTAAAGCAAACAGCAACAGCAAGCTGACAAGGCAGGTTGAGGTGGGGAAAGCCTGTTCACACCGTGTTGCTTTACTTACCGCAAACATATTTCCAGATCATATTTGGAGATCACACCACCTTACGTTGATTTTTAAATGAAAAAGTAGCTGTTCCCCTGCCAGTATAATCTAACTGGCAGATACTGGGATTTACAGCAGTATGGCTTATAAAAAAAATAGGTGTGTTTGGTTAATTGGTTTCACAGGCAACTGGTCATAACTCCTTAAGAAATATAGGTTATTCATATTTAATTTAACGAAGAGGGTGACATTAAAACAAAGCAATGACCTGGAAAACTCTCTGTAACAGCCCAGTGCTCCACATCATGAGACTACTACTGTAGGACTCGAACAGTAACTCAAACAGGCTTATCCCTCTTTAGAGCTTTCAAGAAAAGCAAAACCAAACACTCCTTATCACCACACTTCATTTATAACCAGCACAGAGCTGCAGTTATCATGAGAACATATTTCTTGAAACAAACTCAAAACAACAAGGCTACATTTACTGGCAATGATCAGCATTAACACTCCCTTTGATCACTTCAATGTAGTGTTTTTTTTTTTTTTACTCACATCAAGATAGTTTTTGAGAGTCTCTGGGGTAGGTTCACCACTGGAAGGGAAGCCCAGGTTGTATTTTAAATGATGTTCTTTGGAGACCAGCCTTTCAACACCTCTACCAGCATCGGACAGAGTTCTTCTGAGAGATCGGAACTTTTTAAGAGGAATTCTTCAAAAGAGGAGAAAAAGCAGGTTGAGAGGGAATACTACAGCCCTTCAGCACACAGAGACCTCTGTATATTGGCATTGTTAATTGTGCATATAATTTTTAACCTGCTGAATAATGTTACCGTAATATATTTAATTACATACCGCTTTGTAGTTTTCCATATAGTTAAAAAAAAAAAAAAAAAGCTGGCATTTTAAAATGTGACACTTCAAAATCTAACATGAAATACTGTACTACCATTATGGCTTCTGGTTGACTTTCAATATTTTATTTTATAGTTTATTTTTTACATTTATTTAAGTGTCTCAATCCTAAAATTCGAGGTGATGCAAAACTTCTGGCCATTGCTGTAGAACACAACAGTTTATGTGAAGCCTTCCTGCCATATTCTAAAACGTCACATTTATTGCTAGGTTGTACACTAAACCTTTCCATATGTCTCTGTACTGTTGGGAGGATGTGGTCATTGTTGCCTAAGACTTTGCAGTCAAGATAATCTCCAGTGTCATAAACATTGGTTATTTAAAAAGACGATCAACTTAGTGAATTAATTATGGAAAATAGTTTTTATGTGCGCTCTTTCGATATGTAATTGAAACAGGCACCGTTTCAAAACATTACTAATCATTTTCTAAAAGAGGAATTTGAAACTACTTCGATTACCTTTAGCAGATAAAAAGAAACCACATAGTGGTTTAGAAAACTTTATGCCCTCTATAGAGTTAAGGTTGGTATTTCAATAATAGAAATGCATACCGAATGCAGGTATTGTAATGTGCTGTGCATGTGTGCCCCTGTTAGCACCGGAGGTCACGAGACGCTAGCAAACACACACGGTTTATCTATTCCGACTGCCATTAATGCTTCTGAACCGCGTTGCAAAGAAATTAAAATCACCCTGCATGCAATGAATAAAACAATCTTTTAGCTACACTTACATAAACAAACTCTCCCTATTCGCTAGTGTAATTGACGTTGTTACGTATCCGAATGGTCCCACTGCAGTATACAATATTTCTAGTTTTAAAAATTCCTAAAAATTAAAATAGATACGTTAAACTAATATTGTAATGATTTGATGTTACTCTGCGGTTTACACTACCATTGTGTGATAATGGTTTGCATACAATTTACAACAGAAGTGAATCTGGAACTTGTTATCAGTACTACGCCTGGCTGTATTAACAGAATAATAACGGCAAGCTTACATAATGAACACGTTTAAATGACTTGCAAGTAAATCAACACAACACATGTTAAATGCCGCAAGACGAAGTCTACAGCGTTTTCCGTTACATTTGTTTATATAGTAATGAAGGCAGTACACAGCGCGAGATAACATTTAAATCGTGTGTAGATTAAGACAAAGCAGAGGATTTAGACCTCCCGCCTTTAATTACAACTTAATCATAACTGTGGATGCAGTAATTTAAATCCAAATATGCTTAAAGCTCAATTAGATTTTTAGTACATGTAATGAGTAACACAACACGATTTCTTTGTGCTCGAAACGTGTCGGTGCCTCTTTATTGCATACAAATTAATACAGTTGCTCTGTTGCAACCGCAGTATGTGACGGACATGCTTACCTGACAATAGCATTGGTGGTCGCGATAAAGGCAGCAAACAGGATTATATACGAGAATTTCATTATGTTGTTGTTGTTATCCTTCTGGGTGTCAGTGCAAAGCGCTACACGTCAATTCCCTGGCTAGTATTTAAACAATGACAAAGCAGTTTCATGTGAGCTTAAGCGCTGTCTCGCAGTCAGCTGACCTTAATATTGCAAGCAGTCATGTGATGGTGCAGCGCCAGCAAAAGAGATAAGACACCTCCCACGCAAGCTTACCCATTTTCAGTTGTACAGAAGTGTTGCTGGTTATATTAGAATCTCCGCGGATTTTGCAAAGTCAATATACTTTACACCGTTTGAATTGCATTGTTTCTGCACCAGGTCTCCCTGGTTGTCCTTATGAAAACAACCTATAGATTACTATAGAATACTTCTATAGAAATTCTATAGAAGACCTATAGTCTATGGTATTTAACCTATACGTTTTTATAGAGAATTTGGACATTTGACCTATAGGTCCCTGTAGAGAATTGGGGCATTTGGCCGATAGGTCTATATAAATCTATAGGTTATTTTCGTAAGTACATGATTGGAATGTGTGAGTGTTCCAAAACCATTTCTATACACCGACCATGTCTTTAGAAGGATGATTTATGTTGAAATAATATGAAGTAAAGCAGACACACAAAAGTAAACGGCCTAAAAATTGAACAAATATTTGTTATTCTTTATCACATATTTGGTTAAAACGCTGTCCAGCCAACAGTACCTTTGGCAGGCAGTTTGTTTTTAAAGGACAGTACGCTTTTCTTTGGGTGATGCTATCCAATTGTGGTTGATAAATCAAGCACCTGACCTAATTCTACAGCCAACTTACAATGCCTGCATTATATTCTAAACGTTATAAGTGACTCAGTTACGAAGACCCCACCCTTATATGGTGTCTCATATTAGATCTTTGAGTCACCTGGTGCAACCTATAAATTAAATTACCTTGCATCTTCACCTGAATGTAATCAATTTGTGTCCAGGCTGCAAACATTATTTCCTGCTATTACAGAGAAAAATTCATGTGAGGTACAAACCCAAAACAAATGTTTCCTGTAGATATTAAACATGCTGATGCAGTAATTTTGAAATCGTATGATCACTGTTTAGCACATTCAAAATCTGCACACATTCAGCTGCTGCTGACTTGCTTGAACTTTAGTATATTTTTAAGGCAACAATCCATTGACACAAAACATAATTCAATATCGAATTGTGGTATAAGTGTTTTGCTATCAGTCACAGCTAACTTTGGGATAGATTTGATCTATCTATACCCAGCATTTTAGTGGAAGTAAATCCACCTAGTTTGTTATAACCAATTATTTTAGGGATGATTCAAGGATGTTTGACTTGATCCAATTCCCCAGTGCTGGAGTATGTCAAATAAATCCCACTGTGGCTTCTCCCGGCAGAAAAATGGTTGATCAAAACAACCCTTTCGAATGTCATGTAAACGGGCAGTAACATAAGACACAAGTGAAAGTTAGGGGACTGACAGGGGGCCTGTGAGAAAGTTGTTATGCTGAGATATAAGGCATGGTGATGAATTCTTTAAAGCCAGCATTATACAGCTATGTATAAGCCAAATGCTTTGTGTCACCCTATGTAATGAACTAATGTTGCTTCATACAGTTGAATGAAACATATTGAATTACATACCGTTGTGTAGTTATCCATATACTTAATGATTTTTATTTTAATTGAAAAAATTCAAAATCTAACATAAAATACTGTATTGCTATTATGGCTTCCAATAAATTTTGCGATATAATTTTGTAGTTTATTTGATTACATGATATTAAATATGGTCATATAGTATCCTAAAGCTCAAGGTGATGCAAAACTTTTGGCCATATCTATACAGTTGCGCTGTTATTTCAAAGGTTAAAAATACAGTGCACAAGTCTGACCTCAAGAGGGTACTGACAAGTTCCTTGAACTTTTTGTTTTACTGCAAATCAATTTTTTCTCTTAAGGCTCTGCTTTTACGGTAATAAGGCACGCATTAATTAAAACATACGGGGTGTTAAGAGATTTTTTTTTTTTTTTTCTGGCCTGAACAAATCGTAGGTACAATCAGTGTTTTTTTTTTGACTGTATGCCATTTATTAAGGCAAAATGTCCACAGAAGGCTATGAATCTTGAAGAAAATAGACCATGGAAATCCTTGAACAATTGTTGATGAGGATTCCTTTTTTGTGACAGTATCCCGAGTTAGTGAACAGAGATAACAATGTGTTTGAAAAACAATGTAAAGTACAGATAATGCAAAGCAAGTGAATGTCTCCATTTTCACCCACATTCATTTTTCACCCCCACCCCACCCCAAAACACAAACCTGAGGCCAATAGAGGATATACACATTCCCTAACACATTTATTTATTAAAGAAAAATTATTGTTAAAATAATACATTGCTTTTGTGTATTTTCTCAGAGAGAACACTTCATTGTAAGTGTGTGAAGAGGAGAGCTGCTCAACCTAGAAACACTGATAGATATGTTGACAAGCAATTGTGTAAACTTTGGTCTATACAGACAGTTGTTTTTGGTGGTTTCTGCATAGGTCCCTGAGTGAAAGTAATCAACTACGAGGAATCACTGGATCGCTGTTTTAGTCCCATGAAGGCATAAAAAAAATTAAATCCCTCATCCATAGTTTGCAGGAAGCCTGGTGGTTGTTAGCAGGTAAACAGCACCAAGGCTGCTAGTGTGCTAACACCCTGGGCCCCCCAGATGTGGTGCATCCCAACATCGAAGATGATGTGTGGGTTGTATCTGGGAGAGATTAGAACCCTTGGGGGCCCCATTCAAGAAGAAAGCTTCATTCATCTCCAGCCCTAAAACGCACAGTCTTGATAGCCCAGGTGCTCATATCCCTGTTGTGCCAGGACTTCATTAAGTAGATACAGAGGGGACTGTTATCCAGGGAGAATTTCTTTCTCATCTCCCCGAGAAGCATCGCAAACTCCTTCAGAGGTCCCTGAGAAAGTAAAAAAAAAGATACCACATTTTAACACAGCATTAAAATTTTCCCATTTAGTTTATTTTTCAAAAATAACCTACTTACAGAAAACAGAGCTAAGAATCTACCTACAGAACTCAGGTTAAGAGGATTAGTTTCCGACACTGGCAACTACCTTTTCCATACTAATCACTGTATTTGAATCACAGACTGGGCATGTTTCTTCAATTTTTTCGTATTGAGATTTTTCGGGTTTAACCCGAATGCACACTTAAGCAATCGGGGGGTAGAAATCGGGTTCAATGGGGTAAAACACAAGAATCAGAAACACTACTTGTAATGTATGATTATGGTATTTAACTAAAGTGTCTCTCACCGTTACCTCTTACTTCTATATGTAACTGGTACAGCTAGTTTAATTACCTCTCAGACAGACTCCCAAAGCTTCTCATAATTCACCGCCTCACAGGGCCCTGTCTATCGGAAGATTCGCTCCGTCTGAGAAAAGAATGATGTCCCCGTTAAACACCACCCTCAGCTGGTCACTGGGAGCCAGAACTTCCTGTTTGAACACCATGGCAGCAGGAATACCTAAACAAGACATTAACATAATATCATAATATATAAACTTGTTTCTCTAAAGTCTGACTGACCATGGAGAGCCTATTGAGATATTTGTCCTGCATTGCTGCTGTATGACATAAGGTAGCATACACAGTACAGGCAGGCATTGTGTGAGATAAAATATCTTCTAAAGTTAAGTGGTAACTTTTTCCTTAATTTAAATACTACTACAACAACTACTACTACTACTACTACTACAACTAATAATAATAATAATAATAATAATACAAATTAGACTCCTGAAATTACTTTTTTTAAAGGTGTAAAGTTCCAAAATGAAAGTGTCAGGTGGGGTTGGGGGAGCTAGATTATGAATTAATGCGGTACAGTAAAACTTGTAAAAACAATGAATAGTACCTCTCTTCAGGTCATTGCAAACATCTGTTGTCTGTAGACAGGAACAATTTCACACTGTTAGAGTGCAGGCATTCTGTGGAATCTTCCTCACGCACAAAACAAAATTGGTGATGTCCAGACCTGGACGACAAAAGAACAACAATGAGTAAACCTCAGGGGGAATGGTGTGTGTGGGGATTGTAATCAACAGAAAAGAGGCTGGCAGTTGAAAGAAAGGACACAAACCTGTAGCCAGTAAATGAACAGAGTTACTCTGTATCATGTTAATCTAAATTTAGCAAGAGGTATCTTTAACAGGATTATTTATTCATTAGCTGGCTTTCTCACCATAATGTTTTGCACTGTTTATTATCCGTGAGGCTCTCTGGGGGCTGTTATTTGAAGCCAGAATCACATCTAACAGCAGTGTTTCCTGGGGATTCTTTTCCAGCAGTTTCTCATTTACAACTTGGGTAGCCTGGAAAACAAAGAACCTAAAGTCAAATCTGGGATCCTAGCCTGGCTGAGGTACATATGCATCATACAGACTAGTGTAAAGCCAAGACCAAGATCCTCTTCACATTTGTGCATTATTAAATATCTCATCAAGCACTGTATAGTAGAAGCCAGAAGCCAAGAGTGCTTTATCAGTGAAATCTACTATTTCAAGTAGATTTCTTTAATTTGCTTTTAATGTTCATTTTGACAAACCAATCGTTTCAGTTAAAACCTACTGAAAATATACAGAGAATATGTTTTTATAACGGGTATAAACGTGAAATAGTTTCTGTTAAAGTATTACAGCATAATGACACCAAATTAGGTTAAAATCTAAATTACATGGTTGGGTTACTAAAACACTGGAAAAGCCTGCAGTTCTGAAGGGCAGTTTCAATTCCATGTCAAAAGAACCAATCAAACAGTCACAACTCCTATACTGTATGTGTCCATGCAATACTGCCCAAACTTGAGCTGCTGTACCTGACTCAAGTATTACCCTACTGATGGATATTTAGCAGCAGCAGCCCTTAAAAAGACTAAAGCAAACAAAATGACAAACTAGACAGCCCACTAAAGCAAATGGATTTCAAAGGATAATGTAAGAGACAAGTGTAGAAGAGTTTACCTTGATGAAGTTAAAGGCCGTGCCCTCCTTCAGTTGCTCATTCTCATTGGCTGATGGTTTTCAAACTCCGCCTCTTGTAAAAACAGCCTGTGCTCCTTCTCCAGGTCAAAGATGGCTCTGGATGAAACAGCGATCACGATCGTTCGGTTTGTGTCTTTCTGCAGAAAAATGATAACAAATATTTTTAGAAAGGGAAATTAGCCTTCAGTGGACAGAAATCTACAACACTGTTTGTGCATCCGAATGCATAACAAAATAATAATATCCAGGGATTTAACTAAGACTCCTATTGAATAACATTCACCCATTCCAGGTTTTACTACAAGCTTGATTAGCCACAATGTATAGGTAACAAGCTCATGTGTCTGATTAAACTATTAGCAAAATCAGGAATGGATCAAACTGCTGTGCAATGGGGGGCTTGTTGCCAACCCTGGTATCTCCTAACAAATCAGCAGGACAGTTTCTGCCATTTAGCAGGGATGTAAATAAGTTTCCAAATGGGAAGTAGTTTGGTCCACATAACAGGTTAGATAAGCCCCAAGTGTAGGTAACAATATGGTTATATTAATTCCACCCCTGAAATATAAAGCTTTAGAACCTGCAACGAAATATTCTGGTCTCATGCTGGTCTATTACTATTATTAGGAAGCCTACTGTGTGATTTTGCCCTGGTGCTAACTCAAGTCTCAAATCTAGTTTTTACTGTAAAAGCAGGTTCCATTATCTATTGTTTATGGGCACCAACGTTGGACTAAAATAAATGTAAAAAGATGTACAGCCTTTACCTGCTTTACTTCAGTATTGAGAACGGTATGTCCACATTGTTCAATTTTTTCCAGGTTTGTCTCTAATAACCCTTTCATGCACAAATTATCTTTAAATGGTAAAAAATAAATAAAAAAAAAAATAAAATCCTCTTGTATTATACTTCAAATGGGGTTGATATATATTAAAAAAATAAAAAATAAATAAAATTCTATAGCGTGGTTAATTAATTATTCATATGTCCTCATTTGAGAACACTGAACAATTAAGGTTATACAAATACTTACATTCTATGCACAAAGCATGCACACAATCAGTATTTTAGTAACACTTATTTAATTACATAAACTATTTCCATAAATGTCAAGTGCGGCTGAGTAATTAAGAAACTTAACTACAGACCACAGGGTCATGGGGTCTGTGGCAGAGCAAAGATCTGCCCTTTTTAAATTGGCAGGGATGGGGTTAATTTCCCCTACCTGCCTGGGTTTATTATGTTCAGGTGGATGGGGTTGATTAGTTGATTAAATGATTAACTTAATTAATGATCAATCAGCGCCCTGCCACCTGACATAAAAGGAGGCCTCTGCTTCCCTCATTTGGGAGGAGGGAGTTGAGGAAGTAGGTTTGTGGGTTGAATCAAGTGAAGGCATTGCCCAGCCTGGAAACCTTTTTTTTTTGTAAGTTTTATTTTTGCTTTATTTGTGTCTAAAGATCTTTGTTTTGCCCTTGTGCACTTTATTTTTGTGTTTTTTTTTTAATAAAATTAGGATTTTTTGAACTGCAGTCTGTCTCTGGGCCTCTTTCCACTCGCCAGCCTGTCACAGGGTCAGATGCCAGGTGTGGATACTACTGCAGCTATAGCCCTGAGCAAGGAGGTACTTTAACCTAAAAGTCGGTCCAATAAAATATAGCCAAATGTATTACAGGAACCAGGATCTATGCATAAAAAATAACAAATTCCCAGCTGGGACACTGCTGCTGCTGTATTCTTGAAAAAGCTACTTGACCCAAAATTGCTCCTGGAAACTTGTGGAAATGTCCCATACATGGTGGGCAGATGGGTACTCTGCATTTTCCACATCAGAAACTGTGTTTTTTTTTTTTTTTTCCATGACATCAGTTCTCTGTCTGTCTTTTCTGGCCAGTGTGCCAACTGGTATTGCACTTCTCTCGCAACTGTCATGGCTGGCGTTATGTTTTCAGAGGGGAGACCTCTTGTTCGCTTCTCTACATTGCCCATGTTGATCAGAAAATGCACAATCGAAGCCTTGAAGTGAAGCAGGTCAAGTGGTTCGGTTGAAGTATTTCACTTGTGGATGAACCCATAAGGGAGGGAAAGGCGCGCTCCTCCAGGGCATAAAACACGACTCGGATTTCACTAAACATAGTATGTCCTAATATAAAGTGGCCAGCCACTGTACAGCATCTAAAGGTGATTTACAAAACGAAAAATATTTAAAATATGTCGTTACCAAATTTCATTGACATTGACACCTATTCACATTTTTCGTGTGTAAAAATAATTACAAAGACCACTGAATCAAACGCGCATACCAGACAGGCTTCCCGTATTTATACCCACAATGTTCGCAAACGAGGACACATGAATACGTTTATTCCTCGTAATTAAAATTGAAAAACAGACAAATAAAACTTTTAACGCTCTCTATAATACTAAGGTTGATCAAAAATACTCAACGTTTCTGTGTTGTACATTAAGCTGTTTGATTTATGACACAACCAGCATCACAAGCTTGCGTACAAAACTATCTCAACTGAATAGCTAATACACGTCCTGGAAAGCAATGCGGCACGTTAAACACAAGGTGCAGAAAACCGCTTTGAGTAAGCACTAAGAACAAGAACAGCAGAAATTATGTATTTGTGAACGAAGAAAAACACGATTTTGTATCTGTCCTCAAATTAGGACGTGTCCAACTTCATAAATAAAAATAAGTTAAAATACAGACGGTAAAAACAGCACACAATATCTGTATGAGATGAAAAGGTTCGAAATACCACCAGTGTACCTACCCAACAAACAGAATTAATGCCATACACTATTTATTATTATAATTAAATATATTACTATCAAGCGTTCGTTACAAACACAATAATACGAAGAAATTCAACGTCAACATACAAATTAAATTTAATACAACTATAACAACACTGCTTCCTGCAACTAAGCTGTCACCTTGACAAGTTCATGTTGACAACATTGTGTGTTTACCACGTTATCCTTAAATATATCAATAAAAACAAAATATACTTGCTTCCGAAAATACTGTCCTCTTCTGGGATGCTGCTAGATTTATATTTTGCTTTTGTTTGCCACTGTTTATGTCCCTCACTCAGGAAGCACGGTATACATTACTTGTAATGCACATGGTGTTCGTTTTTGCAAAGGATCGTGGGAGTTGTAGTTTTGATTCGACACGTTTTTAAATGTAAATCTTCTGCCTAGTTTATACACCCATCTTTACTATAGTATAAGAGTGGCACCAAACAGTTAGAATAACAAATACGTTACTATTGATATAATAGTAGCACATCTTAAGTTAAAAATAAAAACATTACACGTTTTTAACCTTTGTTACATTTTTATTCCTATAGAATTAACACACAGCTCAGTGTTTTAGATACCTGGCCTCAGCTCATCAAGAGATACCATACAGCCAATCTCAACATGTCTCTACCATAAACGGAAAAGTATGCTGAGGCACTTTGCATGACCAGGAGGATTATAATGCAAATATGAGGAATTTCCAAATGTCATGGAGTTGATACTGTACCAGCACTGGAACTATCTAGAAAATGATTTACATACATTAGAAAATGTGTCACAGAATCTAAAGATTGCATACACAATGTTTTTCTCACATTTGCTTACAAATTGTGTGTTTTGCAAAAATAGTAAGTCTCTTGTTTTGTCAATACAGTGCTTGTTGATGAAATACCTATGTTTTACAAGCCTATTTTTAACATACACAAAGAAACGCTACTGTCATTGGTTTGATTTGGAAATCACATTACTGTGTATTGACTCGCCTCCTTTTTTCATGTTATCCGATTTACTTTCCTAGTTCCATGATTAAAGGAAGCAAATACACCGATTAATTTCTGTTTTTCTCATTGTATTTGAGTGACAAACATCCCAGCTAATGCTGTGACTAAGTAAATAAGAAACTTTTACTGTCTTTCTAGAAGTCCAGCACAGTTCTGTTACTGCAGGAGCAGCAGGGTGTTATGATTGTGATGTACAGATTGGGGTCCAGGCAATGAACAACAACCACCTGTTTTTGTTGCAGTTTTATTCTTATTTGGGATTTGACTTTTCTTTTTAATTTGGGTTCCCTTTTCAAAATCCTTTAATACAATGTGGCCCCACCAGACAAACCACAAGCTCTGTTACACAGTTGAAGCAAAACCAACCATTTCTGTATGTTTCTTTATTAACTCGATTTAATAAAACAAAATAATAACTTCCCCGCAATCAACCTCAGGAGTCTTTTCAGAAGCAATTTCGGCTGGAATATTGTAGTGAGTAGGTATGGTAAAAAAAAAAAAAAGAAACATCTAAACAAAATTAATAAGGAATCATGAAAACACAATATGTATTAATACATTAAACAAAGAATCATACATTAAATGGAAAATATATATTAGGAACATGTTGATGATATAAAGTATTCCTTTATGTCAGCAGTATTTCCTTATATTCGATCACTTTTAACCTTTCCTTAAAAAGATAACAAAAATATCAATAAAAGGTTTGGAGGTTGTATTTTGTATATCAGTCTTATCTTGCTAGGGAGTTTTCCTCTGATTTGTGTTCCGTAGCTGGGTTTAAAAACTCTTCCTGATCAGGCACGATAGATAGCATGCATATACAATAGTGTGCATACAATTGCAAATATTACAGCTGAGAAGGGTAATTCCTTTCCTTGATCCTACATCAGAAAGAAACGTGACTGGGGCAGCGTGCTCCTACTGCAGTTGGTAGTAATTATAATACTCACAGTGACACTGATCAGTTGCTGTGATCAAATATCAAGCAGGAATGCTACAAAAAAGAATACTATTCTAAAACAAACTGCATGAATGTATATATTTTTAAGTGTAACCAGATTTCAAAGTATGAGGGCATTTAACAAGAGCTGTACTTGGAACATGATTGACTTAGAAAACCCACAGTGTTTATAATTATGAAGGAGAAGAAAAAGGAGAAATATGTGTGCAAAAATATTATTCATTTTTCCTTTAAAATTCTAGACTCCATTATGGTATAAAACTGACCCTGCAAATCAGAGTATGCAACATGATCCTTAGGTAAGGTGACCATATGGCTTCATGTTCACCTGGACAATTTGGGACAGTTCAAGCTTTTCAACTCACAACCCAAGGCATTCTGGTACCCAAGACACTCTAAGAACTCTTAGCTCCTCAGAAAACTTTTTTCTGTACTTCTAACTCACCTCACCTCTGGGCTGTAAGTACAGTTGCTAAATAGCCTGATGGACAGGAGGAGCTCATTTCTACCCTCATTATCATGATTACAGCTCTGATTTTGTCTTAAAACCTATTTATTAAAAAGTTGAAAGACCACTTTTAGACAGTCCCTTGAGTGATTTTAATAAGCAAGTTTGACTGTAAACAAGTACTATGGTATTTCTTTTTCAACCAAACTGTAAAGAGTGTATAGAGTATAACCATATAATGGTACAGTGCTACTATGGGAACCACAGTACAGCATTGTATATTGTAAAGAACACAGACCTTGTTTTCAACAATGTCTGGGATTCCATCTACAGCATCACTAGTAGGGGGTGCTTGATTGACAGGTGTACTGGAAATTCCAGCCTGCCTGTTGAGTTCTGTGTGGTGGAATTCTCTTCTGCCCCACCTACACATTCTAAAGGGAGGTTCCTGACAATATCAGCAAGTAGACCACTGGAACATGAGGTGTGGCCAGTACTACCAGTCAAGTAATAAGTGTCTCAGGTGTCAGTTGAAAATCCTGTTGGGTAACTCACTAGAACCTAGTTACTATTCACAGTAAACTTTTTGTTTTGCTTTCTTCTGGAAGAACATAGCTGTCTTTAAACAATGAAGGAGATAGAAGACTGGATCTAGGGAACTCTCAAGTTTTTGGATATCACATGTACATTATCAACATTGTTTGGGGCTAGCAGGCTGTATATTTACAGCCAGAAAACAGGTAAGAAAGAAAACACTAAGCAGTGAGGTAGTATTAGTCATCCTAGACAGTTTGGTGTCTAATATGTCCTGTGGACTGTGGTTCAGGATTTGGGCAGCCAACTACTTTGTAGTCTATTGATTTTTTGTTTGTTGTGTTTAACAGGTCAATTGTCACTCTTCTTTAGCAAGTAAAAAACATTTTCTACCACAGAAAGCAAGGTTTCATAGAAGGGTTTCGTGTTCACGGTTTTTGGCAACGCCTGCAGTGTTTGGTTTTATTAATTATTCTGTTGTTGTCATGGTATGTTTCAGAGAGCATGTCAAATACTGTATAAATGTTATGTACTGTAAATAAGAATAAATTTAAGAAGACCTGAACCTTTTTAACCTTCTTAATGCTTTAAACTCGCATCCTTTATATTTCATTTCAAGAAGAAGATTATACGTGTGCATTTTGTCTTGGTATGGTTAAGGTTAACATGGCTAAATATGGCAGGAATCACCTTTACATTTAAAATTATTCAGACAGCAGCTACATCCTATTAAGAAAGAAAACATGACGCTATTTTTGGGCAGCCTGGGGCAGGTGTGATCATTTGCCAGTTTTACACAGAAGAGGTAAACAGAAATTACCTGAGTCAAATTGTAACTGATGTGTGAAAACCAGGAACTCCTAAATCCTGGTCAACTGTTATCTTAGCATCGCTCATATCGTGTGTAGAAGTATGAGCAGCAAGTCTGGCCTACCTAAAGTATATGAGTCTGGGACTATAGTAACAAGTAACAAGCTAAAGTATTTTTTCATTCCAATATCAGTTTCAGTTACTTTACTTACAATAAGGCAGGGTTTAGGCAAATTAACAGTAGTTGTGCGTGCAGGTTTGGTCTGTGTGTCTGCCCATGCCAAACACTCATTTTCTCATAAAAATGCTAGCTTGTATCAGGGCCTATTAACAGTATTCTTGAGTACTAGCTCTTTGATAATGTTAGACTCCCCAGTGAAACCGGCATATCTGTTAATCACTTTACTGTTTTTCAGTGCACTGTTTACTTTTCAGTTTTTATGTGAAGCATAATTTTATGTTAAGGCTTCAAAGGCTAAACAAAATGTGAAGGCGGCTTCATTTCCAATGTACCTACGAGAGAATGGCAACCCCTACACCTCAACATATTGCACACAGTAATGATCCCTTTCTACTTACTTTAAGCTGAGGATGTTTTTCTTTGTAAAAGAGGCCACAAGTCACATTGGGGTCTTTTTCAATTAATACTGCCACCAATCAGAACACATTTATTCTTGCAGTTCTGATACATATACAGAGCTGTCTCTGTCCTTAGAATCAAAGCCACTAAAGTTATATAATATGTATATGATATGTATATGTATGATACATGTTTTTTTTTTTTTTTTTACTGATAACAGCAGGTAATATCATTGCTAGTTTCTGGATTAGATTGTCCTATTCCAGCTTTTCAGTGTGTCAAACAGGTAACACGGCAATAACGATCCATGATGTGGTACGGAACAGAAAAGCCAGAGTTTTATTTATTTATTTATTTATTTATTTATTTATTTTGAATTGCTCTTCCTGCAGTGGTTTAGAGGTTAGATCTCAAACCCAAGTGCTCTAGAGTGGCCATTTAGAAAAGAGCTTTGAAACAGACTTTTAAGTTATAAGTGTAAAAAGTTGTCAGGATGTTAACAATGAAAAGAAATATGACAGGTATGTTATTTAAACAGTTGTAGGAACACATGGGGATGTGTAACTATTTTTGGAACCCCATTACGTACTCTAAGTTTCTCGAATGACTGTGTTTTTACATTTACATGTGTACTTACACATGTTGTTATGCATATTTATAATGTGCTGCTTGAGGGATGACCCGAATTATGACTGGCCATGAGTCCCAGACCATGGAACACATCACGCTACCCACTAAGACCTGTTGCGGGAGGCACCTAATTTCTCCACTCAGCATCTCAGGAGGTCATCGAATGGATAGCCAAACGTTTCCCCTCAAACCAAAGAAAAACAATGTGCTTTAGCATTAGGGTTAAGGTTTTATTGTGCAAAAAGATTTACTTATTAAGTACATTGTAACTATACATAGTAACTTTGTCATAATGTGTAAGTACATACTGTATGTATTTACTATGTAACTACTATAGAAATACACAGTATTTACTGACGCTTAGGGGCTGATGTAAGGATAGGCATGGTGCAAACAATTGGGGCTGGAAATCCTAATTGTCTAGTGGCCAGCCAATTATTTTGCACTGCAGCATATGTAAGCTTAAGAGCAATGCCAATTACTCAACATACACAAATAATGAGCTGCATTCATGATCATGAGGGTCACAATGAGTGGTGCTTGTGCATTGGCTATTTAGCAGCTGCACTTACAGCCCAGAGGGGAGGTGATTTAGGAGTACAGAAAGCAGTAGGCGCTGGATGGGATTTGTGGGGCACAAAAATCAAACCAAACAAAAAAAATGTGTCAGAGGAAGGGCAGCAAAGTCCTCTTGATACACAGAAAGGAAAAGAAAAGTTTTCTGAGGAAGAGCTAAGAGTCCTTCTGGCTGAGGTCACTCAGTATGAATTGAGTTATTTGGAATAGCCTCAGCCAACTATAGTGTAGGAAGTCAATGCTTTCGTTGTTACCAGGACAGTCAACCAGGTAATGAAAAGGTGAAACGATAAGGCCTTACCACTGCATCCTCCGGCATCACAAACTAAGTGACTCTTGGTCTCCGTCTTGCCCTTCTCCTCTGAAGGTTATCGTGCCTGTCCTCAACAAGACCCAAGCATCGCCACATCAGGAAGTGTACCACAACAGCCACCCTGAGGCCAATGATAGGTCTGTGATAGTGTGTTTTTTTTTTTTTTTACAGCTCTTAATTACTCACTTCTACAATGGTTTGCACCTTATAAAGGAGGTGCAACTTTTTGGAGGGCTAGCAATTGCTCCAGTGCAAGGTATAATCCTCACACCTCATTATAATGTTTGTGCCTGCTTATTATTCTTAGATCCCCGCCTAATTCCATGCTCTTTTCTTCAATACATTTCAGTATCATTTATATGATTTAATGATGGCAAAATGCTAATGTGATAGCAGATGCAGAAAGCCAGGTGAAAGGCATTCTTTATATATGCCACATTTTTAGTGGCCGCTAAAGTTCCACTTTAAGTCTGCTAAATACGGTTTACATGTGCAAAATGCCGATTTTGGCCGCAATATGGGTGTTGTGCAGCTGCAAATCACTTTGCACGTATCCTTACATCAGCCCCTTAGTGGAAAGTGCACTGTAGGAGTTTCAATAAAGAACAGGGAGCAGTGAGTGTACTATTGGCATTCTTTATAAGCAATGTTGTTCCTTCAAAGGGGATATTAATGTTGATTTGACTACTGGGTGTGCTGTGTTTTAAGGCTTTGTTTGATGAGTGGATTGTTAAATAGATTATTAGGACGTTTCTTGAAGCATAGTTATCACAAAGTTGACATATGGAAAGAAAAACAAAAGTCCTTTTAGTCCAAAGGTATTGGGCTTGAGAAAGAATGTTTGCTGCCAATGAAGAAATGTTTGACTCATAACAATGGTGTTCTATGAGATTTTCAAACAACACCCTTTTAGTCCACAATTATGCTATTTTGTCTGAATCTGCAGGTAGATGGGTGACACAAAGGCATAGGCATAGATAATGCAAAATAAGAGAAAAAAAATTGATAAAAGAAGTGTTCATTGAGGACGAAACAATTTAAAAAATGTCTGTGTATGCAACATGTTAAGTTTGTTTTATCATACAATAAGGAACCTTTAAGCTACCACTCAGTTGGTACTCCGGTACTGTTTTCTACTGTAGTTTTCATTAGCTTTTAACACATTTCATTATACAATGCCTGGCCCAGCCACTCACAATCGGAAGTCGTTTCCTTCCTCCTTGCTCTGCTCAAGTCCTCCTCAGTACAACAGGAGAGGGACCACAGGCAAAAAGACACCACCAGACTTGTCTTTGCTTCTTAATAACCTTCATTGAACAAGTAAGTGTATTTTGGGTCAGTTTTAGTACCTATATAGTGGAGGAGCTGAAGTATGCAGAAAGTTGTAGATACTTGTTATACTTCTGTCTGGAAATAATGGGGGAGCACTAGTCAGACATTTTGTAAGTACATAACTGTGTGAGCAAAGGCTAAAATGGGATCATTGGCTGAACATGGATTTTTATCATGCAAGGGTTTGTATGGTTTGGGTAATATTCCTCAGAAAGTTACTGCAAGATTTCTGAAGGATTGTACCAGCTCCATATTACATTCATCAACTAGCAGCTTATTAACTATTTCAACCCACAAATTGAATTCTGCTTATGAGAGCCTTTCCTTCCTAGTAAACAGGCTTCAAACCTGGGTAATGCTTTCCTTATAATAAAGCTATTACATGTACATGTTCATACAAATAGCAAAGGCAGTGTGGTGGAGGGCTTGTTGGGATTTTATCCACTGATGTTTTTAATTCAACCAGAAAAACGTTGCATTTTGTCCATTTATTGCATTGATATACCTAAACCCAGGGATTCAAAAGATGAGGTAGTCTAGATTTCCCATCACTTCTTACACAATTTATGTTGCTTTATACATTTTTTTTTTTTTTTACTGTCAAGAATGAATGTTCCCACCTGTTAAAACAGATTTGAAACACACCCTTTTTTGATATTTTTAAAAGCTGGCACTGCTATGCACACTCCCCTCTGAGCTGTTAACACAGAGTGACTAAGCTCCAAGGCCCTGCCTCTTCTGTTGCCTAGTAACAAAGTTTATAGCCCTATGGGGGCACTCCCATGCAACTGCGTAATCGGGCCCATGACATGTTGGCGGTAGAGTTGCAGGACAATACACTGTTTGTTTTCTTTTTCATTTTCTCCCACAGTTTTAAAGCGAGCTTAACTACCACCCTCTCTTTACGCCTCAAAAAAAGTGGGCAAATCTTCACAATGGGATCGTCATACATGCATAAAATGAAAGCATGTTATAAACTATAATATCAACATTTACAAATGGTTTATAAATACAATTTTAAGTGCTTTAAAATATATATAAGATAACATTTTTTGTGGGATGTGTTGATGTTTTTTTCTATGGGGTTCTTTGACCACCTTTTTTTTTAATTTAGTTGTCTCCAATTTTTACCCTGGTTTTCTCCCCAATTTGGTGTGCCCAATTGTTGTCTGTATCCTCAGCCCACCACTTGCAACCCCCCTGCCTACTCGGGGAACGGAGGCTGGAGCACGCGTCCTCTGAAACATGCTCCTGCCAATCTGTCATTTTTCTCACTGTGTATCCACAGTGAGGCCACCAGACCTATAGTGCTGGAGGAAAACACAGATCTGGAGGCTCCACTGCAGAACCACAGGCGCCCTACTGGCCACAGGGGTTGCTGATGCATGGTGGGCTGTGGATTCCCCTGATAGTTTATATTTGTTTAGATCTCCTTCGATTGCAGTAGCCCCATATATAACACAGTATAATGCATGCCACGCATATTGGCAGTCTGTAAGGCGTGTGCCCAAATCTGCAGTATTCTCTTGGGCTTTTATATGCATTATTTATACTTAATATGTATGACTTGTGGTGCCTGTTTGCTCAATGTAGTGTTTAACTAGGGACAGACCTAATGATACAATATAATGACTAACTGAAAGTTAACTGATCTGCAAACACACAAAGGCTAATATGGTAACAAAGCATTAGGTGTAACCAGTGCTTTAGGGCTAAAGACATATTTTTCCATTGCAAATGGATTTTCCAACTTTACACATAATCATAGACTGTGCAGTAATGCCTGCCTTTGCAGTAACTTTGAACAAAACCCGACTTAAATGATATGTTGACAGAATGACAATAAGGCTTGTGTACAATAAAACAACCTTCGTGGGATAGAAACAAACTGGTTTCTAATACAGTACAGCACACAGGATGGTAAACTGCAGAAAAATGTAACCCCCAGAAATATTTGTTAGTATAAAACCAACAATTGTATTATTGTATTGCTTCCAGCAGAGGGTACCATAAGACTACTTCTTGTAAAATATCGTATTACTGTACAGACAAGGAGAACAGGTGCAAGATCTCCGCATACTATTTTCAAGTGATTGAGACTTACCATGCTAGCCATGCAATCTGTTAATATATCTGCATCATATAATATATATTAATAAAGATGTAAAAGTCAAAGCACAGAAAGTGTTTTCATACCCCTTGCTAGCATGTCACAGTCTCCATAAATTCCTTATTATTTTTTACGCTTTGCTTTAGATTTATCCACCTTGATGGTAGTGTTTGGTTTTCTTGCCCCCTTTACTTCCTGTCTCCTAATGTAAAGTAACACTGGAAGTGTTCTTCCAAGTAAATTGGCCATGTTTGTGTCAACATGTCAGAAAATCTAAACTATCAGCTGCAAAACTGACTAGTGCACAAGTTTTTCATTACACTCAAGTAGCAGGTTTTATGTTTAAGAAAAGCTCTACTTTAAGTCCATTTGCTGGCAATAACTGGCCACCTAAATCACTCCAAGACATTTTGAATTATTATCCCAATTTCAATGGGCATGCAGTAGCTAGGTCTCTCAGACACATTGAAAGTCTGAATAACTTGGTCTGTCATACCAGTAGGGTTTATCATTTATTTTTGGCAGTGTTATATTCCTGCAGATTTCATCTCTAACCCATATCCATCGTACCAAGCCATGGCTCCTAACGCTCACAATATCAGTGCTACCACCATAACACCCACTACAGCGTTTAACACCACCACAACAGCCACCCCTGACTTCATCACTCAGCTGCTCAACAAGATCCCATGTAAGTACAGCACAGCTTTCCACTTACACCTAATTCCCTTGGAAACCCCTCTTTCTGATGAGTCCCGTTGAATAGGGAATGATCTATCTCCAAAATAGAAATGTGCATGTAAATAAGCTGAATCTGCAGCTGTGATTTGTATGAAAAAGAAACTTTGCTTAAAATATATTCAAGTCATATGATATAGAAAATTTGTTCCACTGCATTTCTTTAACACAATATACCGGTGGCTTTCCATTCAATGCACAATACTTGTGTTAATTAAGCAATAACCAGCAGGGATATCTAGTGTACAAAACCTCTTCTGAGTGGTTAAAATCTATGACCAAGGTTTTTATACCTTCAAATGAGCTTGTTTTAAACAGATACAGTTGCCATAGATTTTAATAAAAAAAAAAAAAAAAAAGTAAGCTCTTCGTAAGTCTTCAGTGTCTTGATAGCAGGAGCCTTTGTGACATTTGTTTAACAAAAGTGTACCATGTCTTACATTCTTACATACATTCCTTTGACTTCTATCTCTATTGAACTTGTAAATATACTGTAAGCTTCAGCTCTGCAGTTACACATCCTGAAGCATTAATTAAGACAATTGGTCTGATTCTAGTGTCTCTTTCGTTTGTACTTTTACTAATTTTATGAACCATTCTATCTCATATATACCATGCATTTTTTTCTGGCAATAGCGTGGGTGTGTCCAGATTGCAAATAGCTCTTTAATAAAGTTTGATTTTCCCCCTTCTTATATAGTGCCAAGATGGGCTATTTATGCTATAGCTGCAGCTATAGGTCTTGTCGTCTTAATCTGCTTCTTCTGCATTTGTATCAAATGCTGCTGCAAAGGAAAGAAGAAGAAAAACAAAGATGAGAAGATCACATTGGATGGCATGAAAGGATCCACCACAGCAGCTCTGGTAAGATTAATAACATGCCTTCACCAAAGCTGTGTGCTCTAAGAAGTTGAATGCGCGGCAGCTCTGTACACTGTAAACCCCAGTGTTAATCTACATTAAACCATTATTGCTTATTTTGATACATACTATTATTTATTTTTCAGTTTTTTAATTATTATTTTTTTGTTTCGCTTGGTTGATATCGATTCAACCTTTATACAAGTCTACCATAGTAATGTTGCCTGGTATTTTTGCAGTTTTACAATGTTTTTCCCATGGTTATAATATGCATTTAGCATAGTTTACCCTGGTTTGCCATTGCTATTCATTACTATGCTTACCTGTGCTTTACCATGCTTTCGCTATGCTTTATTATACTGTGCTATGCTTTTATTACGAAATCTCATCCAAAAATTTGATTCCAAAAATCTAATTATTATTATTATTATTATTATGACACTTTGTGCCCTGTTTTATTTTTCACTTTCTTCAATTAAAAACTGTTGATTCCTCTTCACAGGTACAGCCAGGCTTAGAGGATTTGGATTATGGTTCGAATGACAAGCCAAAGGGAAAGCTGCAGTATTCTTTGGAATACAATTTTCAGAATCAAGAGGTTCATTCTTTTTATTTGCCTTTATAGCAATCTCTAATTACTTATTTAATGCAGTGCATTTTGAGTCATGTAATGGATGTCTGGTCATCATATTCAAAGCAGTAATTCAGTCGAGTGGTTTGTCTAACACCATAAACTGTAAACCTCATCTATATATCGGAACCACTACTGATACAGGGATTAACCATCAGAACATACAACCCTCCAAACCATTCATACAAGATCAGCATGTCCATACATGCATTGTATTCCTATGCTTTTGCTGACAGGCTAATGCTGTATAAATACAACCCTCTGTAAAGGCATAAGCCATATTTTAAACACGTTTTCAATCAGACTTCAATAATCAGTTTTAAGTACTGGAAACTACATGGATTTTACATAGATAAATTTAGCCTTGCATGTCTGGATATTTAAGGTCTTCCCCGTTCAATTTTACAGTATGTGAAAATAGCCATTTTTGTCATTTTGAGTCATGTGTGCAGGCATTGATTTTAGGTTGTAATGAGGACAGTGTGTGCGTTACCATTATGAACAAGATGCAGCAGCACTTTTTAGTGTTTGATGCTATATAGTGGTAGGCTCCAAAACACTTGGATAGCTCCAGGTTTTGTGACCAATGGCTCACGATAGAGTCCTGTATGTATCTAATAGGCTTCTCTTCCTCTCTGCAGCTCACTGTTGGAGTGAAGCAGGCAGCTGAGTTACTGGCCATGGATCTGGGTGGGACATCTGATCCTTACGTCAAGGTCTACATGCTTCCAAACAAGTCAAAGACGTGGGAGACCAAAGTGTACAGAAAAACAGTCAACCCCGTATTTAATGAGATTTTCAAGTTTCAGGTATGATCCTTTATTACTTCTAAACTGTTAAGAAACCTGAGAGCTTTCATGAACCATTAGAGGGCAATGCCATACAGAAGATAATATTCATATATTAAATTTTGCATTAAATACATTTCATTTTTTACTGTTTCCAAAAAAAAGGTTTTATTCTTTTCATTCAACACATCATTTAACACTTTTTTTGTAAATTCTTCTTCAATCTATAATCATTTAAATTTCCTTTTCAAATGTATACTTCAACAAGTTTCCTATTTCGTTTGTACTTTATTCAGATACCCCAGGCTGAGCTAAATGAATCGACTATCGTGATGCAGGTATATGACTTCAACAGGTTCAGCAAGCATGACATCATTGGGGAATTGAGAATTCCACTCAACACAGTGAACTGGAATCACATAATTGAAGAGTGGATGGAGCTAACTGCAGCTTCTAAATCTGAGGTAATAATATTAAAACAATTCCCAGCATGCTCTTCTATTAAGAACTCCTATAACTGTATCTTACTGTTAGCCCAGAAGGATACAAGTTTGGTATGTTCTTCATCCAATCTCCATTGCTATTTATAAATGATCTAGTATAGTTATAACTCATGTATAGTAGTATTACTATTATACCTTTCTCATCCAATGAGGGGAGCTTTTATTTCCAAATCCACATCCAACATATCAATTTCCCAGCTGTTTTCAAATTCCCGTTTTACTTCATGTTTACAAACTATTTGTTGACATGACATACCCCTTAGATTATGTTCACAAAACATGCTGCATTTTACTTTCTAAATCTGATCTTTTTCTGCCTCGTATTAGTATCATTCAATATTACCCTACCACCTAACACACCATGTGTCAAGAGTTTGAAGCATGTGAATCTATTTCAGCACGAGAACCTTGGTGAGATCTGTTTCTCCCTGCGGTACGTTCCCACCACGAGCAAACTCACCGTTGTTATTCTGGAGGCCAAGAACCTGAAGAAGATGGATGTTGGGGGGCTGTCAGGTAATAATTACCTTTGGGACATATGGGTACAATTCAATATAAAATAAGCATGTGTAAGTCTATGATTTGTATCTTTGAAATTAGTTTTTTTGATATACATAACTGTTCACTGTAGAAGATTATTTCATTACCTGTGAAAAAAAGCCTGAAATTGAATCAAATGGGGGGTTTAAAAATTCAGGCCAGTTCTGCAACCTGTCCTGTTACCTGCCTGATGAAACCAGAGCAGGCATTCAATGGTGTTGCACATGCCCATACTAGACCAAAAAGATGTGTTGCTTCTCTATCATTAGCTATAATAATTGTGTTTTTAGATCCGTATATCAAGATCCAGCTTATTTTGGATAAGAAAAAGTGGAAGAAGAAGAAGACAACAGTAAAAAAGAAAACACTGAATCCCTACTTCAATGAATCATTCACTTTCGAAGTGCCCTTTAAACAAGTACAGGTGAGCTGGGAAAAGGTCAATTCAATTACTATTTAATCAGGAAATGGTGTAATATAAACCCATATATAAACTGGAGTAGTTTATATTTCTATAGATTTCATCAGCATCTCATTGGTGAACCTGAATTGGAATATGATTCACATCACAAGTAGGGTGACCACCTTTTCAAAATGCAAAAATGGGACACCTGCCATTTGTTATGCTGGGGTATATGTACATATTTTTTAAAAACTTTTTTTACTGTTTCCCCCGAGAGAGTGGGCGGGGGTTGAATCAATATATATATATATACATACATACATACATATACTTTTTTTTTATTGTTTCAAATGGCGAGTGTAAGGCATTGCAAAATAATGTGGCAGGGGTGATGCTATGATGTGCTATAAACTGATATACAATGGTCTGACTGTGGTGCTAAACTGTAAGATTGCACTATGTCTAGGAATTTGGGACAAATGTCGTCCCGGAGGCATTTAGCCTGGGACTGGGACTTGATCTTTACATTTCGGGATTGTCCCACCCATTAGGGATCGGTGGTCACCCTAATCACAAGTGAATGAGATTTATGATATAAACCCTTATAAAAGTAGAGCTACAGGCACATCAAAGTGTAATTAAATGTTAATGTTAAAGCATGATAAAACAAGCAAATTTGTACAGTGAATGTGAAAAGGAATGTAAACCGCAAAATGACTGCAAATAAAAAGTTGTACTATTTTATAAGGGTAGGTCAGTGGACATTAGTTGTCACAATAGAAGTCTATCATAAGGTGTTTTACCTGGCCTGAAGCGTATGGATTCTTAGAATGACAACTTTGCAAGGAATGGTTAAGAAACATGCATTTCTTTGAATTTATCTTCACTTTTCCTTTGCAGAAAGTGCAGATGGTCATATCTGTGTGGGACCATGACAAGGTGAGCAAAAATGATGCAATTGGCAAGATCTTCTTGGGCTGCGGTGCAGCAGGCAACCAACTTCACCATTGGTCTGACATGCTGTCAAATCCCAGGAGGCCCGTAGCCCAGTGGCACACGCTGCAGTCTGTGGAAGAAGTAGATTCAGCCTTGGGAATGAGCTATAAATTCAAAATACCTTTAATAAATAAAACATTTTAGAGACTGTCATTTTAATAGGACCCTGCCCAATTTCCTTGGATGTATCTCAAAACGCTATGGACACAAAGCTACTGCCGAGTACACTGGACATCGGGTCTGCACAGGAAATCAAGACTGCCACTTCAAAATGACTGAACGTGAAGCAGATACTCTGAACTAACACTCCCATAGGAAATAGCAGAAAACATCTTTTTCCTCCTTAAACCAGTCCAAAGTTTGATTGTATTAGGTGAAAAAATAGAAATGTTATAGAACTAGCAAGACACATCTTCAAGGCAGTTAAATTACTAAATGTTCTGTTAAGCTTGCCTTTGTTACTAGAGTCCCTAGACACTTTTAACTGAGGTATGTAATAATCAGATTTTGGTAATGTGCAGGTGTACAGCTTACCTTTACTGTCTCAGTAGGAACCTTAACATTAGACTGCTGGGATATTGTATTCGTCATTATTATACATTTAGGATGGAATGTACTTTAAACACATAAAAGGCACTTTAAAAATAATTTTGCACCACAATATGACTCTGTCCTCAAAATACACAGAATAGAAAATGTCACACATTACGAGAGAAGGAGAACCTTCAAAGGGGAAGAATTCATTACTGGTCCAAATTTGCAAAAATATACAACCTTATAAATGTTCTAAAAATGATGCATATTATGGTTTTATTTTTGCATTTAACTTTAATTTAATGATTTGCATATATTTTTTTCTCAATCTTAGATCTGACCTGGGGGGGAGGGCGCATTAAATCTAAATTAACGCCAGCCCTGCCTATTCTAACCAGACCCTTGAAACTTTGTAATATATAATATATATATATATAATATATATATATATCTAGATATATATATATATATATATATATATATTATAACTGATATTAAAACTGTAGTCATTGATAGCACCTATATTTTAGATCAAAGCCCTTATTCATTATTGTCTCCAGTTTCAATTTTTCTACTTGTTGATGATCATGTAACTCTTAATAGCAGCCTGGCTCTTTAGCATTGTATCTGAAATACATGTACAATATATAATATAAAAAAACTGCACTTGAAATTTACATTCGCTGTCATTGAAAGACCATAACTCTCAATATACTTAACAAATGTCAAGAAAGAATTGAATTTTTGGCACCATGTGTCCTTGTCTGTCAATCTGTGTGGGTCACAAAGGATCTCTGTATTTGTGGAAAATAGATAAAGATACATAGATAGATAGATAAAACAGCAGGAATGAGTGGTTACATTGTCCTGAGTAATTTCTTATTAGTTTTATACCATTATAATTGCAACCCAAAGAAAGAGTATTAAAAATGCAAGAGAATACTATACTTAACATTTAAAAAAAAAAAAAAAAAAAAAAAAAAAGATGCCTACATGAGTAGCTGTCAGCTGCAAACTAAACTTTGTGGGAGATGTGAAGAAGATTGTTGAAACTAATAAATGCTAACTGTAATGCTGGTGAGGACACACTCTCCAGCTATTCATGCCAAATATTCCCACATAGAAAAGACAGCATTGTTTCATCGTACATTCCATATGATAGCATTCCGGGGTGTGTGAATCACACACACACAGTGTAATGTGGATAGCTGCAGGATGAGGAAGGGATCCATTGTAGTTTGTAGGTACAGAGCTGAATGCAAAGAATTTGGAGAGGAGAGGGAGAAAGAATAGGAAGTGGGTTAAGAAATGGTTGAATCACTAAATTGGGAAAAAGGAGGTGAAGTCAACTGACACCTTAAATGAAGTACAGCATTATTAATTCCATTAACCAATCACCAACCTATCGTGCCAGCCTTCTCTGTCACACAAGGAAAGGCATCCATTCAATATGCCATATCACATTTTTATGCAAATATCGGGCTGTATTACATAAAATGTAAAGGACCATTAGACAATGCTTTGAAAAATGAATTGAAACTAAACCCTGCTTCACATACAGCAAACCTGATTTACTTAATCAAAATAGGGTTTAAAAAATGTTTGGGAAATTAGTCTAGTAAAGTATAATCCATATCAAATTAGATTTATTCCTTAAAAGGGATTATGTGTTGTATGAACTAGGCCAATATTTAATTTAAAAATGAGAATTGCTGAGTACACTAGATTGATAAAGTTCATTGCTACACTATACTATTGTAGGAGTATTTGCAGGTGTTTTACTTTTTTTAAGACCCTGTAAGTCACAAACAGAGAAATTTGTACCTTTCTTGCCATTGGATATCCTCTTACTAGTACCTGAAAAAACATACTTCCTCAAATTAACATTTCTAATGAGGAGAGAACAATCTCAAAAACTTATGAACCATCAATAAACACAGTAATGTGTTCCACACTTGGTTTCCCTTATGTACTTGGACCCCTTTTAAGATGATCAATACAGCCGGTTATCTAAAGGGAATGAACACAACTGGCAGACCATCAGAAAATGAGAGGCATTTGATTCATCCCCAGAAAGTACCATCTTTAGGTGAACTGGCTTAGGCAGTCTGTGTCATTGCCACGTCTAGTGTCATAGGTATTCAGCTGAGTCATGCCTGTTGAGAACCTCAGCGTCACTACAAGGTATTGTTTCCTAGTGATCCAGATGTTAATAAAGTACTGTAGGTTGGATGCATTTCAACGAACCTCACAGCTTTTGAGTATCCCTTGAACTTTTGATACACTAACACCTACTTAGTTTCTTTTAGTGGAACAGAAGAGGATATTTCCACCGTAGTGGATGTAATTTTCTGGATGTGACATCTATCTATCTATCTATCTATGTATCTATGTGTGTCACAATCTATATGTATAAGATATACCCATATATATATATATATATATAACCTATATATATATATATATATATATAATACTTCGTCATATATAATAAGGTGTTCCAGTATAATTATTCCACATGGGTTTTCACCTCAAAGTTGCTGTTGGGAAATCAGCATTTCTCTGAGGTGGTAACTAATGATATTTTATAATTGGTTTTGATCCCAGCAGAATGTGTATTTTTTTTGTATGTTGACGCATGTGCGACTCAATTAATTGAATGATTACTCAGTCATTTCGAAGTTCATGGCGTAGCTAGTCCCATACCCATGAGGAAACACAGCTTGGAACAAATAAGCAGTGTTAGGCATAGTCAATCCCTTATCTGCAGATAATTGTGTGGGGTATCAGCTGTTGATTAAGTTCGAGACTTATTACCCCATGTGGGAATATAGCAGACGTCAAAACAAGTTTTAGATATATCTAGCGAACCACAAATTTAGTTGGGATGCAACTTGGTTAGGGCATTCTTTAGTTACTGAAAGCACTAGAATATGTGGTTATAAGGAGGTGTCTGTCTGTTTGTCACAATTAATATTTGCATGTAGTACTGCTTATTTAATGCTGATGAAACTTGGTTAGGAGATTATTCAACATAAAGTGACACCATTTGGGAATGTATTCGTACTTGTTTTTTGTTGGGTTTTTTTTGCTTATAAGTAACTTTATAATCAATCATTTTATCATTAACAATGCATTGAGGTGGACTCATCTACAGGGAGAAATATTGATTTCCTTGTAGAAAGCCTCGCTGAACAATACAACCCCAAATCTAATGCTTTTATCTTCTACCATTTTCTGCTATTGACTCCTTAGACCCCCAAGTACTTTATGTGTGCTACAGCATTCACTTAGTGACTCATCCCGTCTGTCATGCCTGGAACCTGCTCTGATCTCTGACTCATTCCCTTCACCCACACTGTCCTTGTGTTTGACAAGTAGCCTGCTGCTTGAACTTGTACACAAGAGCCTGGTAGAGTGTGTTATACTGAGCTACTGTAGGGCCAAGACTTCCAGGGCTATAGTGCTATCGCCTTGCCAATTATTGCCTTTGACAAGATTAAGATTTCTTTTGCTATAAACTGTAGAATAATACACAGTTCCAGTCCATAAACCAAAAGGTCAAACACATGTAAATCCTCACAAGGTTTCCCCTCTGCTATCCTTCTACCTAATGAGTGCATTGCCTGGGTTTATATAGCCCAGGCAATTGATTAATTCCTACCAGCAGTTTGCTTTTTTTAAAATTATTATTTTTTTTTTTGGAAACTGGCAGACATTTTGGATCTGAAACCTTCTCTGCGGTAGCAGAGCCAAGATGGCCACAACCTCCCTCAACATCCCAGGGTCGTAAAGCGTGTAGTTTACACCAGGGATATACACTCCTTCACAAGCCCTAAAATGCATTTTTCTTCATACATTTCAATATGAAGTCAAGTGAGTTGGGTTTTCCAATAACCTTTTGGGGTGTACAGCTTACATTTTTTGCCAACTCTCCAACTTTGGTAACTGGGTTAGTCAATGGAAAATCCCAGTACAGAAAGTCTGTTTGCAAAGTACAAATTTACATATTATGCACTGTGACCAGTCAATCTTTAGTTTATCCTTCGGTTCGGAAGCAAACCTTGATGACAGGCCTAATTTACTGGTTCATATTTTAATACGTCATCAACCAATAGTAAGAATGCCTAATCAGAACAAGAGATACAAAAATGCATTTATGAATGTTACCTGCTGTGCACTTCTATTCACTATATAGGTTTCAAATGTTCAGTTTTGCAAGAAACACAAGTTATAGTAAACGTGTATTTTTTTTAATTTTAAATCATGATCTATTGTACTGCACTACTGGAGGGGGAACCCCCTCTACACCTTGACCTGTCTTTGCCCTACCAGCTGCTTCCTCACAGACACTACTGAGATTAAGTGACTTGGGAAGAGCAAATATAACAGATTGCCTAACTAGGAACTTTCTTTGAATACAATGTAATACAAGGCATCATATTTTTCATGTAAAATTCATGTATTTATTTTGTAAGCTGCAATCACTGAAGGGCAGATGAGCACAAAGGCTATGTCAGTCTCAGCTACAGTCTCATTGCCTTGTTTGAAGCTATTGTTCCTCAATGGGTCTCATGTGCCCTCGCATCACAAGTATCTCACCATCCAAATAAGAGAAAAAACACTTCATCGCTTTGAACCTGGATTTTTCTCAGTGAATCTGTTAAGAGTTATCTAACTCTAATTGTTCCCCGCCACTCTACCACCGTACAAGGGTGTTTTCTCAAGTGTCTGTTTAGTCGGGTTTGGATCTGATCAAAAAAAGCAGGAAAATGCACAGATGAGTAGAGAGGGGGGGCATGCAAAGTGGGCCTAGCGATGTCGATGGATGACGAGACAACAAGTCGTTCCTGGAGAAAGAAAAGACCCAAAGGTTCTCTCTGTCTCCTTTGAAGTAGTAATTGAGCTGTTCAGCCCGCCCACCGGTTTCTGTCAGAAGCTTGCTCTCTTTGCATCATTAAGTGCCTATTAGAGAGCTGCATCTTTTTTATCTATCACATGCCTCAAATATTTCATAAGTCTTATGTCCCACACTCAATGTCTTTTTGGTGCATAACAAATAGGTGGCTTTTTAATTATTTGTCAGTTGTTACTCATCGTCAGTTTACGGCCTTGGTACAACATTAACGTCAGCTGCGCCCTGGATGAGAGGTTTTTAAAACACTTAATGTGAAAGTTAATTGCAATTGATTGGTACTCAGTTGTAAAGGTGAGGGAAGGACAGCTGTTCTTGTTTTTAAATCAACAGATCAATGAATTGATTTGTTTAGTATCTGCCGATAAATACTTCTTAAAGGCAATTGAGTATAGGCACACCCCTAATTAGCAATAGACACATGTAATATAGGCTAGATCAAACAAAGGGTCTTTTTTATTAAAAAGCTCCAGCACCAGCTAGATCTTTGCTCTGTATTAACAACAAAAAAGATAGGGAACTTGAGCCAAAGTGGCAAATCACTAGATGACATTGGCCTTTGCTTATAGAAGGAAACATTTGCTGATCTAGCCTATATCAATGACAAACAACCAGAATTGAAGAACAGCTCCTGAACTCACTCATAATGATTGCAAACATTATCAAACATGAAGGGGCAGTAAACAATATGAACATGAAATTTAAAGCTACTTGTTCTTTAATCAAATCAAATTAAAGGGCACAAAAGCTAATATATGAATTTAGTAATCATTCCCGGGATGCAGTGCCATTTGCTGTTATTGTCTTTAGTTTTTGGTTGTGAAAGAAGCATACTTCTTGGGAAAGATGTATTTGATTTATTGAGTAATATTTCTTAGGAACACCTTCCTATGAGAAACTTGATCCGTGATTTCGTCTTATGTCTCGGTTGCTAGATTCACGGGATTAAAGAACAACTGGAAGGAGGTTCTGAAGACGGCTGGTTCTAAAGGATACAGGCAGTGTCCCTAAGTTCAAGTCCTTATGGTTGTGTTTTTATAAACTGTATCACTAATATCATTATTTCTCCTGACATAAAAAATTATATTTTTTAACATTTTGTATTTGTATCATTTTGTACAAAACAATCATTACATTTAGCATTGTACTTGCACACCAAGAGTTGTAACTTGTTACACAGGCGTCACACTTTTGCTGGACTGTCGTAGTAAGCAGTTAAAGGGTCTATATGACTCTATTTATTGATATTTCTGATTCCAGCTGGCATTATCAGTTCTCATCTGTACTGTTTAATCCTGCCTTTCTCCTACTGAGAAGCATGTTAGAAACCATCAGTGACGTCACTCTAGGCAGCTGTAACCAGGATACTAGCAAGCGGTAATCTGTCCAATTACAGCCTGGCATAGGCAAGCTACATAAGCGATTATACTCAATGGACCTTCATTCAATAAGCAGTCAGGGAGTGCAGCAAGCAGGGGATGTTAGTGAGCTCTTTAGTGTGACTGAAGTACAGAACAAGGAGAAAATACCTGTTTCATTGAAGGATATTGATCCAAAAGGTGAGTGAAAGTCTCATTTTTTAAAATTTTTATTTTGCACTTTTCAAAATAATAGTACGAGGGAATATAGGTGAATTATTATGGAAGTTTAGCAAAAAAAAAGCAATAAATAAGTGTTTAATGTGCTTACAAGTAACTTTGAAGTGTGGTCCGTGACATTTATTGAATTTTTATATATACATTGTACATATAGTAAATATGTTTTAAATGTACACTTACTGTCCTTCTGGTTTCAACTCTATTCTAGTCTAGCAAACCAGACACATAATGTTTTTTTTCTTCTAATCTTACTGGGTAGATACTAATGGCATGATTTTCAAATGGAGCAAAATGTTCTTAAAAGTTGATTTGGACTAGTGACAGTGGAATCTGCTAAAGAGATGCATGAACATGTTTTTGGTTACCACTTTTGATTTAAGTACCGATGTCAAGTTACTTTGCCCCTTTTGAAAACCATGCTGTTAGCAGTTACAAAAAACTTTTCACCAGCTTTTGTTGTTGCGTCTCCCTATACAACCTTTTTATTGGAATACAATAAATGCATTCAATTAGACTACTTCTAAAGTATATCATAATGTTCTACAGTAAGAGAATCAAGCAGCTGTTGATTTGACCACTCTAAGTGTTCTGTCCTGTTAAAGCAGAGACCTGTTTGCTTGTATCAGCAGTATTTTTGTCTTTCCTTTGTGTATCATACATTGCTCACATGAATTTTGCACCTACGTCAGGACAAGATTGCCTTGCACACATTATAAATTTAAAGGGAGGTTACCTGCAGTGGGGTGTTATAAAAGCATGCAAGATACACAGATGATCAATCATAATACATCCAGATGACCTAGTTAGGCTACAGCTCAAGCTTGCTTTTCCAGAATGAAAAGGATACTCATTTCAGTTGCCCAAAAGCAACAATATAGTCCAATATAACTTAGGAGTGTGGGTTCAATAAAAGAAAGCACCCAGCACTGCTTATTGCCATCTTCTACAGCAAGAGGCATTGTGCATACTGTGCATGTGTTTCATTGTGCATACTGTGCATGTGTTTCACTGTGCATGTGTCTCATTGTGCATACTGTGCATGTGTTTCACTGTGCATGTGTTTCATTGTGCATGTGTCTCATTGTGCATACTGTGCATGTGTCTCATTGTGCATTGTGTCTCATTGTGCATACTGTGCATGTGTTTCATTGTGCATGTGTCTCATTGTGCATACTGTGCATGTGTTTCATTGTGCATGTGTCTCATTGTGCATACTGTGGATGTGTTTCATTGTGCATTCTGTGCATGTAAAGCATAGGTAAGCATTGTAAAGACCAGCAAGATATGGTAAATCATATTAAAAACCATGGTAAACCAGGTTATGGTCAAGGCATAGTATATAGTAAAAGCAGGGTAAAACTGCAATAAAAAAAAAAAAAAAATACTGTACAAAAATACTGTGGTAAACTTTTATAAGGGGATGCTAGAAGTTTTATTTATAAAGCAGCTCTGTTAGTTCTAACGGAGCTTAAATATGTGCTGTATAACCTCCTACTCCTGCAAGTGGTAGGGGATATGTGTGGTTCAGAGATACATGGAGCAAAGTTGGATTCAAAGGAGAAGGTTTTGTCCGTACAGCTTAATGTACTTTGGGGGTTGGAACCATTTGGTGAAAACACAGTTGATCATACCTCATTGGACTCCATCACTATTTTATGATGATAAAAGTTAATGATATAAAAATAAATTAAGGTATTTGTAATGCCTATTAAAAGTGTACATTTGTATGGACGATCAAATGTTAAAATGTTTCTTTTGTTTACTATCTATACAAAGCAGAGGTGCAATCCAAACCAATTTACTAAATTAATATAGAACTTGTAACTGACAATAAAGCGTTGAAAAAAATGTTATTCATAAAAATCTAGAAGCAAACAAAAAAAGTAAAAATAGACTTCATGAAAGCTGTTAAATACAGCTGAAAACATGCATGCGATAATAATTTAATATATAGGTTAGGTGTGAGGAACCAAGCTGTGCACTATCCTTATAAAAGTTTACCATGGTAAATTTGCTTTGCACAGTTTCCATGCAATTTCCATGGTTCTACTATGCATTTACCAGAGTTTACCATGGATTGTCATGCTTTTTAGAATGATTTACCATATCTCTCTTTATTGCAAAATAAAAGCCATGCTAAATTAGATTGTTCCATCTCTCATTTAAAGCCAGGGATACAGTGGCACTGGAACAATTTTTAAGTGGGGTACTGAAAGCCATTGAACACAAATGTAACCCTCTATATATCAGAAGCCATGCAAAGCCAGGGGGTGCTGCTGCATCCCAGCACCCCTAGTTCCAGTGGTCTTGCAGGAATAGTCCCTGGAGTTTTAATGACTAATTATTCCTTGAGACTAATGGTTATGAAACTGGTTGTACTACAAATGCTTGTAGAACTACAGGCCAACGCCATTTCTCGCTAGTGTTTTCAAATCATTATTAATACTAGTTAAACAAGATTTTTTAAACAGTCTGTCTGCATGTTGCAAAGCAGGCAGAAAAGGTCATTTAAAAATGTCCTTGAAATTAACAAGAGAATCTTTATACAGTATGTTAAATGTCCCCCAAAGGCTATAATGTCATTGACACCTGGGCCTCAGTAAAGAATGACTAATACCATGAAAGGTTGAACATAAATCAAGGCCTGTTTAATCCTTAATTGTCAATTCTCATTTTCTCAACTCAACCCACACAAATCTCCAAATGCCACCCAGCTGCTTAATTAGCTTAACTCTTAACTAGACCTTGCAAGCTTGACAGTTTCAAAAGAGTCATCTGAATATTAAAAATCGACATCATTAGGCATTACTTCCAAATGAGCTGTTGTGATGTTGATCTAGTACAAGACAGTGGTAAAACCTTAGGAACATCATTTGACACTGTGGTGTTCTGAGGATACATTCTGCAGTATGAAATGGGTCCGCTGGCTACAGTACTTTACAGAGATGCTAAGGTCAGAACACCTGCATGAGTGAGATTTGAAAAAAAAAAAAAAAGGAATAAGATTTGGGAATACACTCTTCGTCAATTCCTTCCGTTTTGGAGTGAGACGCCAAAAAAGTCCCTAAAGTGAGTGAGATTCTCTATTTATGACTTCTACCATTGCCTCAGGTAGAGTAAGAACCACATTGATATTGCAGACAGCGTCATTGCATTACCACTGCAGATTAAGAAAGCTTTGTAAGAATATAAAACACATATGCTTGTAAAAATACAAACATTATAAAAACGTAATGGTATTGAAGATGTAAAGTGATATCAGTTTTTTTTTTCGCTACACTTTCTGTAACCTTCCTAAAAACTACGTTGAAAGACTACATTTACCAGAATTCCGTTCATGTCCCATGATCAAATCGATGCAATTGGAATGTCCACGTGAGCTTCATCCCCCTGTGTGCAGCTGAAAGAGTGAATGGCGTGAGGGTTTGTGTCTTTGTTTCATATCTTTTTTTTTGTTTGTTTTTAAATGAATAACGACTACGTTAATTAAGCTTTGTTTTTCATTAACAATTTAGAGAGAATGTATTTGAAGAGAATTGCTCATGTACTGGTAATAATTTTAATTTCTGTATTCTAGTCGCAGGTTGCAATGCTAAGTTTGTGGTGTGTGCATTATTTTATGCATTCCATGGAATTGCTGTTAATAATAAATACTTTTTGTAACGCTGAAATGAATTGTTGCGTTGTGCATGCAATATCAAGCGAGTACGTTGGTTGCATGCTTTTTTTCTTATTTTTATAGTAAGCAGTCCCTGTTGCATTTGTGTCGTGCATGTTTGGGATAGCTTGGGGGGGGGGGGGGGGGGGGTATTAAAGATATCACGACCTATGTTTTAATGCGTTTCAAGCGTGCAACTAATCTGCATTTAGGGTTTAACTAAACAAATACATCTTGAACGTTTTTTTTTTCTTTTTACTTTTGCATTGCTAATCTAGCTGGGAAATATTTCAATATTAGTGTCCATACGACTGCGGCGTCAACGTGTCAGGCAAATGAGCAGCAAGACGCAATTGAAATTCCAATGTTTATATTGGAATATATATATATATATATATATATATATCATCTAAACAAAATGCTGTGCTATTTATTGTAACATCTCTCTCTCTCTCTCTCGCTCTCACAATGCCTTGCTTTTAGAAGCAGTATTGTAGATGGTCAAGTAATTCGATGATCTGTTTGGTCATTTGTAATTGGAGCATTGGGGGTCCCGATCCTCCTCATTGTGGTGCCACGCTTGCTTGCTTGCTTGTTTGTTGGTGGGTCAGTTTGGCATTATAGAATGTTGCAGTTTTCCTTCCGTGGTTAGGTAAAACACCCCCAGAAACTACCTTTAACCGAAAACGAGCAACAGAGGCATTGCCATTAAAAACATGTAAACTCTGAACTGCTTCGATTCTTACTCTGTAAGCTTTCTGTGCCGGAAGGGCTGCGGTTTTATTTGTAATCAATTCCCAACGACCCAATAAGCTAGTCTCCGTTGGAACATTTAAAAAATATTCTTGTTCTTTGAGTTACTGTATCCAGCAATGATCATTTCATATTTTATTATATGTAGTAGACCCTGATCTTGATGTGATATAGCCATCTGACATTTCTTTATATCGGATGGGAATGATGACACATTAAAATTAGCTATACTGCTCTAACGCTCTAATACTTAAAGTGTGTGTGTGTGTAAAATAAAGTATAGGGTTTTGTTTGAGATTGCAAGCTGATTTTCACCTCGCTCAAGGTCAGATAGTCCAGTAAAATCACTTGTGGCAAAGCAAGGGTGAGGTGGATATTAGTACAATGTCTGTGATTTTCCTGGTTATGTATTAGAAATAAACACAATCCTAGTTTGTCTCACTCTCTCTTGGTGTTGCATCAATGCTTTCTCACTCTGTTGGTGTTGCATCAGTGCTTTCTCACTCTCTCTCGGTGTTGCATCAGTGCTTTCTCACTCTCTCTTGGTGTTGCAGCAATGCTTTCTCACTCTGGTGTTGCAGCAATGCTTTCTCACTCTGTTGGTTGCAGCAATGCTTTCTCACTCTGTTGTTGCAGCAATGCTTTCTCACTCTGTTGGTATTGCAGCAATGCTTTCTCACTCTGTTGGTATTGCAGCAATGCTTTCTCACTCTGTTGGTATTGCAGCAATGCTTTCTCACTCTGGTGTTGCAGCAATGCTTTCTCACTCTGGTGTTGCAGCAATGCTTTCTCACTCTGGTGTTGCAGCAATGCTTTCTCACTCTGTTGTTGCAGCAATGCTTTCTCACTCTGTTGGTATTGCAGCAATGCTTTCTCACTCAATGTTGGTGTTGCAGCAATGCTTTCTCACTCTGGTGTTGCAGCAATGCTTCTCTGGTGTTGCAGCAATGCTTTCTCACTCTCTCTTGGTGTTGCAGCAATGCTTTCTCACTCTGTTGGTGTTGCATCAGTGCTTTCCCACTCTCTCTTGGTGTTGTATCAATGCTTTCTCACTCTGGTGTTGCAGCAATGCTTTCTCACTCTGGTGTTGCAGCAATGCTTTCTCACTCTGGTGTTGCAGCAATGCTTTCTCACTCTGGTGTTGCAGCAATGCTTTCTCACTCTGTTGGTGTTGCATCAGTGCTTTCCCACTCTCTCTTGGTGTTGCATCAATGCTTTCTCACTCTGGTGTTGCAGCAATGCTTTCTCACTCTGGTGTTGCAGCAATGCTTTCTCACTCTGGTGTTGCAGCAATGCTTTCTCACTCTGGTGTTGCATCAGTGCTTTTCTCTCTCTTGGTGTTGCATCAGTGCTTTCTCACTCTCTCTTGGTGTTGCAGCAATGCTTTCTCACTCTGGTGTTGCAGCAATGCTTTCTCACTCTGTTGGTATTGCAGCAATGCTTTCTCACTCTGTTGGTATTGCAGCAATGCTTTCTCACTCTGTTGGTATTGCAGCAATGCTTTCTCACTTCTGTTGGTGTTGCATCAATGCTTTCTCACTCTGTTGGTGTTGCATCAGTGCTTTCTCACTCTGTTGGTGTTGCATCAATGCTTTCTCTCTGGTGTTGCAGCAATGCTTTCTCACTCTGGTGTTGCAGCAATGCTTTCTCACTCTGTGCTTTCTCACTCTGGTGTTGCAGCAATGCTTTCTCACTCTGGTGTTGCAGCAATGCTTTCTCACTCTCTCTTGGTGTTGCAGCAATGCTTTCTCACTCTGGTGTTGCAGCAATGCTTTCTCACTCTGTTGGTGTTGCAGCAATGCTTTCTCACTCTGTTGGTGTTGCAGCAATGCTTTCTCACTCTGTTGGTGTTGCAGCAATGCTTTCTCACTCTGTTGGTATTGCAGCAATGCTTTCTCACTCTGTTGGTATTGCAGCAATGCTTTCTCACTCTGGTGTTGCAGCAATGCTTTCTCACTCTGGTGTTGCAGCAATGCTTTCTCACTCTCTTGGTGTTGCAGCAATGCTTTCTCACTCTCTCTTGGTGTTGCATCAGTGCTTTCCCACTCTCTCTTGGTGTTGCATCAATGCTTTCTCACTCTCTTGGTGTTGCAGCAATGCTTTCTCACTCTCACTTGGTGTTGCAGCAATGCTTTCTCACTCTGTTGGTATTGCAGCAATGCTTTCTCACTCTGTTGGTATTGCAGCAATGCTTTCTCACTCTGTTGGTATTGCAGCAATGCTTTCTCACTCTGGTGTTGCAGCAATGCTTTCTCACTCTGTTGTTGCAGCAATGCTTTCTTCTCAATGCTCTCTTGGTGTTGCAGCAATGCTTTCTCACTCTGGTGTTGCAGCAATGCTTTCTCACTCTGGTGTTGCAGCAATGCTTTCTCACTCTGTTGGTGTTGCAGCAATGCTTTCTCACTCTGTTGGTGTTGCATCAGTGCTTTCCCTCTCTCTTGGTGTTGCAGCAATGCTTTCTCACTCTGGTGTTGCAGCAATGCTTTCTCACTCTGTTGGTTGCAGCAATGCTTTCTCACTCTGTTGGTACTGCAGCAATGCTTTCTCACTCTGTTGGTGCAGCAATGCTTTCTCACTCTGCTGTTGCTCAATGCTTTCTCACTCTGGTGTTGCAGCAATGCTTTCTCACTCTGGTGTTGCAGCAATGCTTTCTCACTCTGTTGTTGCAGCAACTCTGTTGGTGTTGCAGCAATGCTTTCTCACTCTGTTGGTGTTGCAGCAATGCTTTCTCACTCTGTTGGTGTTGCATCAATGCTTTCTCACTCTGTTGGTGTTGCAGCAATGCTTTCTCTCTTGGTATTGCAGCAATGCTTTCTCACTCTGGTGTTGCATCAATGCCTTCTCACTCTGGTGTTGCATCAATGCTTTCCCACTCTCTCTTGGTGTTGCATCAATGCTTTCCCTCTCTCTCTTGGTGTTGCATCAGTGCTTTCTCACTGTTGGTGTTGCAGCAATGCTTTCTCACTGTTGGTGTTGCAGCAATGCTTTCTCACTGTTGGTGTTGCAGCAATGCTTTCTCACTCTCTCTTGGTGTTGCAGCAATGCTTTCTCACTCTCTCTTGGTGTTGCAGCAATGCTTTCTCTCTCTCTTGGTGTTGCAGCAATGCTTTTCTCTCTCTGTTGGTGTTGCAGCAATGCTTTCTCACTCTGTTGGTGTTGCAGCAATGCTTTCTCACTCTGTTGGTATTGCATCAGTGCTTTCTCACTTTGGTGTTGCAGCAATGCTTTCTCACTCTGTTGGTGTTGCAGCAATGCTTTCTCACTCTGTTGGTGTTGCAGCAATGCTTTCTCACTCTGTTGGTGTTGAAGCAGTGCTTTCTCACTCTCTCTTGGTGTTGCAGCAGTGCTTTCTCACTCTCTCTTGGTGTTGCCTAACCCCTTTTCTCACTTTCTGTTGGTATTGCATTAACTTTGTCTTTTTTTGAATTCTTTCCTAGGGGAGCAGAAAATGGAATCCATAGAAAAATGGAACAAAGACTTCATTGCACTTAAACTGTTGGACGAAAAGTTACATTTAAAGAGAAATGGCACGACAGGTAATTCAGAAAACAAATGTGTGGTAAACATGAGTTACTTCGCCACCATAACTACTATACATATTCTGAAATATACTGACTTCAGATGTGAGTTGGCAATTTTAAGGTGGTGCTGAAATATTATTGTAGTTCAGCAGGTAATGCAGTAGGCAGGCAGTAATTACCTTCAGCTATATTGCAGCGATTCTGCCTTAAATCATCATCATGTCATTCTCTGTTAAATATCTGCCAAGTCACTGTAGACATATCAAAATGTCAGTCTTATCACAAGAGGCATTTTTATGATACGTTTCAGTCAGTTTTGCATAATATATATATATATATATATATATATATATATATATATATATATATATATATATATATATATATATATATATATATATATACACACACACACACACACAGTGGCTTGTGAAAGTATTGACCCCCCCTTGGCATTTTTCCTATTTTGTTGCCTTACAACCTGGAATTAAAATAGATTTTTATTTGGATTTCATGTAATGGACAGACACAAAATAGTCCAAATTGGTGAAGTGAAATGAAAAAAATAACTTGTTTAAAAAAATTCTAAAAAATAAATAACGGAAAAGTGGTGCGTGCATATGTATTCACCCCCTTTGCTATTAAGCCTCTAAATAAGATCTGGTGCAACCAATTACCTTCAGAAGTCACATAATTAGTTAAATAAAGTCCACCTGTGTGCAATCTAAGTGTCACATGATCTGTCACATGATCTCAGTATATATACACCTGTTCTGAAAGGCCCAAGAGTCTGCAACACCACTAAGCAAGGGGCACCACCAAGCAAGCGACACCATGAAGACCAAGAAGCTCTCCAAACAGGTCAGGGACAAAGTTGTGGAGAAGTACAGATCAGGGTTGGGTTATAAAAAAATATCCGAAACTTTGAACATCCCACGGAGCACCATTAAAGCCATTATTAAAAAATGGAAAGAATATGGCACCACAACAAACCTGGCAAGAGGGGGCCGCCCACCAAAACTCACGGACCAGGCAAGGAGGGCATTAATCAGAGAGGCAACAAAGAGACCAAAGATAACCCTGAAGGAGCTGCAAAGCTCCACAGCGGAGATTGGAGTATCTGTCCATAGGACCACTTTAAGCTGTACACTCCACAGAGCTGGGCTTTACGGAAGAGTGGCCAGAAAAAAGCCATTGCTTAAAGAAAAAAATAAGCAAACACGTTTGGTGTTCGCCAAAAGGCATGTGGGAGACTCCCCAAACATATGGAAGAAGGTACTCTGGTCAGATGAGACTAAAATTGAGCTTTTTGGCCATCAAGGAAAACGCTATGTCTGGCGCAAACCCAACACCTCTCACCACCCCGAGAACTCCATCCCCACAGTGAAGCATGGTGGTGGCAGCATCATGCTGTGGGGATGTTTTTCATTGGCAGGGACTGGGAAACTGGTCAGAATTGAAGGAATGATGGATGGCGCTAAATACAGAGAAATTCTTGAGGGAAACCTGTTTCAGTCTTCCAGAGATTTGAGACTGGGGCGGAGGTTCACCTTCCAGCAGGACAGTGACCCTAAGCATACTGCTAAAGCAACACTAGTGGTTTAAGGGGAAACATTTAAATGTCTTGGACTGGCCTAGTCAAAGCCCAGACCTCAATCCAATTGAGAATCTGTGGTATGACTTAAAGATTGCTGTACACCAGCAGAACCCATCCAACTTGAAGGAGCTGGAGCAGTTTTGCCTTGAAGAATGGGCAAAAATCCCAGTGGCTAGATGTGCCAAGCTTATAGATACATACCCCAAGAGACTTGCAGGTGTAATTGCTGCAAAAGGTGGCTCTACAAAGTATTGACTTTGGGGGGGTGAATACTTATGCACGCTCAAGTTTTCTGTTTTTTTGTCTTATTTCTTGTTTCACAATAAAAAATATTTTGCATCTTCAAAGTGGTAGGCATGTTGTGTAAATCAAATGATACAAACCCCCAAAAAATCCATTTTAATTCCAGGTTGTAAGGGAACAAAATAGGAAAAATGCCAAGGGGGGTCAATACTTTCGCAAGCCACTGTATATATAATACACTTACAATTTATTGTTGCACATATTCTAGCTTTTTTATAAAGCAAACTTTCTGGGATATAGCCAACAAAAAACATATAACCTATAAAATAATATATATTCTTTATAGCAGTATAAAAATATTGATTCTTTTTTGATCAAACTAGAATGCTTTCACCAGATTAACCAATTTTTAACTGCAGATTTGCTTTGTAAAACTAGTGCAAGGCAATTCATCACTAATCTTCAAAATACAATTCCTTTATTTGTATAAGATTGTGGGGTACAATTAGTTGTTAATAAATTTGCCACCAAATGTTGGATCCCTTCTATCGTGGATAATTTCATTAAGGTCAAACATCTGCCACAGTAGGCTCCTATTAATTCAGAAAAAAACAAATACAGAAGAGCAGCCACATATAATAAAATGGCTCATGGTATGGGACTTTGGTCTAATGTAACATTGATGAAATATATTGTTTAATTTGTAAGAATGTAAAGTTGGAGCACTCCATTAACCCGATTAGTGTGCTTTTCAGTTGTGTCTTTGTCTGTGGTTGTTGGTTACATCTTGTTTGTTTCCTTGCAGGTGTGATTTCGAAGCATCTTCACCAAACATTTAAGATCCACAATTATTTACAGTCGACCATTACCCGCTCAGAATGTGGCACAGGTATGTCAGTCTCGTTTAAAGCCGAAAGCTCATAATGCACACACAGCAAAAATTTCATTGGCCATTCTGTGTCAAATCAAGTAGTTCCTGATGCCGACCCCAGATGTTCAGTCCTGTCAGTGAACTGTTGATTCTGATTTCGCGGTATGTCATCCATGGGTTTGGCTGCTAAAACTGTTTCATAATTGGTAAAAAGAACCTACTCTGTGAATCGAAACAAAAAAAAAAAAATACTGCCATTAATCAGATCTTATAATTAATATGAACAAAATACAAGATGGCTGTGACAGGTATTTAAATTGGTACTCTAAATTGTACATCATGGTATGTGTCTTATTATTTAAGCCATACTTTTAAACTGTGTCAATCATAAGAAACACACACACTATGGTAATCCCTGAGTCTAGTTCTTGGTGACCTGTTTGTGCACTATGTCTTGCTAATTAAAGGAAACCTATGAAACAGTTTTGTGTTGAATCAGCCTGAATAAAAACTGCAAAACTGAACATACTTCCCAGAGATACTGCATTCAGGGTCCCTTATTTTTATAATGCCTTTATTGTGTCATTCACTGGAGATTTGGAAGTTACTTACAATTTTTCTGGTTCTTTTATTCAATAAGGAAGAACATGCAGTAAAGAAATGGTGAAAGCTTCCCTTAAACACACCCTGTAACTGGCTGCTTACCCTTGCATAAAGAATTCCAAACATCAATACTGAAACTGCATTATCACAGGCCACAAGAGATGTTTGACTTCTTTACAGGCCCTCCGTCATGGTGGCAATACATCTGTGCTAATTAGTTTCAGTGACGCATGCAAATATTGACATTGCTTTAATAAAATGTGTAGCGTGCATGTGTGTTTGGTGTTAATATTTAGCCAGTTACTGCTGGACTAATATAGGTCATCCTTTTTGTGGATAGGTCAGTAAGCTTTTTGTTCATGAGTTTTTCTTATTCTTGGTTGAATGATAATATGCTATGTTTAAATTATGCATAGTATCGATGGTCTTCTGTAGCTGTTAAGAAAAGGCATTTTAAAACCCATTCTTGGCACGTTGTTATACTGGCTTGTAGCGTTGGGACAATTTACGCTAACGTGGTAATATTGTATCGGATAGAAGTCGCAATAAAAAAACTTGCATTGTAAAAGAGTTATCAGAAATGTACGATGTTGTATTCATCATGGTGATTTTTAGCGACCGCTGAATTTTTTATGCTGTTTTTGTTTAGTTATTCCACAAGTAATTCCAAGTATTCCATTTGTTCTAGTCATATTTAATTAGTACGTCTTGCAGAGTATTAAAGCAACTGCCCCCTCCGGCCTAACTTGCGAGATTTCTTTGAGAAAAGGTGGGGAGTAAAAGCAACAGTGAGCACTCTTTTAAAACAGCTTCACAAAAAAGAAAGTTTCAAGCTCAGTCTCTATTTTGGTATTCTTCGAGAAAATGGAGGTGCCCTATGTGCAAAATGTGCTACACTAAGGTTATCGTACCAACAGAAAACAGTTGTGGACTATTTTAGAAAAGAACAGGTAGGCTATATGTTTTACACACACACTGTAAACTGTTATATGTAAATTTGTTTATTTCTTTGTGTGCAGTATATGCAAGGTACTATGTGGTATCATAACTTGTAAATGCGGCAACATTAACCATTTGGTTGTTTTGTGTGCTATTAAGCAGTTGGGTAGAAAGTAAGTTTCAACTTAAAATAATATTTTATTCCGAATTCTACAGTTGTGTGAACAGAGAAGGCATGATTTATTTGTGTGCTACTGTTATTTACAGTAGCGTATGGGCTAAAGTGAAACAATGCACTGGGTATTCGTTTGATTTTATTATCTCTTAACTGTACAGTCATTCTTAATGTCATGTGTACAAAGAACACAACACAGAAATTGTATTTTAGCGAAAAGGGAAATGCATTTAAAATAAATTGAGCAGTATAAATGTTCATGCTTTTTTTTTTTTTTCTTTTAAAAACCGGACCCTTATTCTACCAGCTAACCCGTCCTCGGCCAGATCAATGAATGTAAAAAAAAAAAAAAAAAGACAAAAAAAATGTTGGCATTGATTGTATAAGTGCAATGTATATTCTAATGTGATTGTGTGAATAGGGAACGAGGTATTCCTACAGGTGTAAGTACAAGGCTTAGGTCAGTTAAGTGCTTCATAAGCAGAAGTGAATGTTTGTTAGTTTTTGTAACATTAAGATGTTTTCTATCGCCACTCCTTGTAACCCACATCTTTCACATTTGCATAGCAAATTGCATTTGTTCCACTTCAGTCATGATTCATCAGCTCCCACATGCATGGGTTTTCTATCAGAGAGCTGCTCTTTTGACCAGTTTTTCATTCTGAAGGTTACATGTTCTTAGTATTGGTACATTTGGCATGCAGGGCAATATTAAATCTTTTTATCTACTATACTGATAATGAGAATGAAAATTGTATTAAAATGGTCTGGTTGTAATTCTATTACACCAGCAAGAGAAACGAGATCAGTCAGATATAGGCTACAAGTTAAAAACACAATGCCAGTAGTTGTAATATTAACGTCTTAGACTTGCATTACAGGATGCTCACTTCACTTTCCAAATGTATTGGTTTTATGAAGAAACATACATGTGGTTGCCTAAGATATTATAGGCTATATCTTGGGAACCTATTGGTTTGGTTAAACTGGGCATGAATATTTTAGGTAATGGGGGTCTGCATTTTTCATAATAAAGAACATGTTTTTTATATCCTTAGTGGGCGATATGTATGCTACTGACGTGCATGGTATTTATAGATATTTCTCTTTGCCAGGTTCCTGTCCAAACCTAATCATGAGTAGAAGCGAGCAGCCCAAAAAGAAGCCGGCGATCATGGCCTTAACTCCCCAGCTCCCTGTGCGAACCCACCGCCCTCTCTGCCTGTCCGTCTCTTCTGACAGCAATGGAAGGTTCAGAGCTCTCGAATCGCAAGACTGGAAGAACAACCTCAAAGCTCAGGTACACGTCACACGTTGTCTGCAAGGAAACCTTTACAATGTTAGTCTGCAGAACTCTTGAATGTTATACTCATACAGCACGTGCTGGTGTCTGGTTTGCAGTTCAATAAAATGTATGTTAAAGATTGCTTGGAGATGGTCAGAAAATATCCAAAAGGTTGTGATTGCTACATTCAAAAAGGTTTTTACTTCTATAAATCCACTAAAGTCTCAAGTAATTGTTAAATCAATATAGAGTCATTGCAGTATTTTCATATGTAGAATTGTATTACAGTAAAATTTATTGGTTAAAGTAATCTGATTGTAACTGATCTAAATGCTACTAGATTGAAGACTTTCCGTGTTGAAGCCATAGCTGTTTGTGTAAGGTAAATAGAGTGAGTGGAATTATTGACAAATTGCCATTCTTCTCATTATTCTGTACTAACAGTTTAGGTGGCTGTTTATCCGTAACAGAAAGAGATAGATACCTTGAAGATACCAGTGTGCATGCAGCCTGTAATACGTGCAAAGTAGAGTAACCCTGGCCTCCTCTTTTTGTAGATGGAGCAGGCACACAGTGCTGGGGCAGCTAGCAGCACCGGGTCTCTAGAAAGAGCATCTCTCTTCTGTGCTTCTGGATCAAATACACCGAGCTACAGTTTATCCAGTCCCGTCGAGCCTCTAACCAAGAGCAAGTCCTCCAGCCGCTTCTCCTTGTTCTCACCTCCCTGGAACAGCAGCTCTGAATCGGACTCCAACCCACCATCCCGGTCGGGTTCCAAGAAACTCCATAATTACAACAAAAGAGGGGGGAACAAAGCAGAGGACTCCCTGGACTCGAAGCAGAGCATCCCAGAGCATTTCCAATTCTCAGAGCCGGTCATTGCTAAAGTGACAGACTACATCTACGTGGGGAATCTCAACGCTGCCTACAGCGGGCGGATCCTTTGCAGAAACAGCATTGACAGTGTTATCGACATGAGCAGCTTTGCTGGTGAACACAAGGTGGGCCTCATCCCCTGTACCTGCTCCCGGGGCACCAAGCACAGCTGGTCCCGCCTCAAGGTTGACATCAGCGGCCTTTCCGACGAGGAGAGTGTGGCCGTGAAGCAGCGCAGCTTCGAGGACATCAATGAGTGTATTGACGCTTCCACAGAGAAGCGAAAGCGTGTTTTGATCCACTGCAGGGATGGGTATTCGTTGGCTCCCACTTGCATTATCCAGTATTTGATGGTAAAGCAGAACATGAGGCTGATTGCTGCCTATGAGCTTGTGAGAGCCAAGTACCCAGTTAACATTCAGGCGTGTCATCAGAATCTTCTGGTGAATTTGGAGAAATCGCTGAGACCTGGTGGGAACGTGGATCCAGAGTGCTTCAAACAGGCCATATCCCGCAAGATGGCGTGGACCTAACCTTACTTTGCTCAGTCTGTGGTTATAGGGACTAAGAAATTGAGTTCTCATTTCAGCAAAAGGGACTGCAGGGTAATTGAGCTATAAATGGCTGTAGACTGGCCAAATCAATTGATGGGCTCTGTCTTGCAGGCCATCATTACAATTTTTAGATTTGAAGGACCCCTTTTGTAGTTTTTATGGAACCTGGTTTTTATCATAATTTGGACTGGGGACACTAATAATGGACACAGAGTACAGACAGTTTTACTTTTGGAACTGTCCAATTTTTACTGTGTTATCAGATGTATGACTGCTGAATTTATTAGCTGTAGGGCAGAATAATAGGCCATCAGCATGATTTGTTGTTTATTGTTATTATTATTATTAGTAGTAGTAGTTTTATTGTACCTAGGGGGATACTGCTGTTTTTGTAAAGCTCAGGTAACAAGGATGAATCCAATGCCTGTCGCTTTAGGGAGATAGAGGCAATGAAGTGGTTCACTCCATACTGCCCAGAATCACACGGCCAGGGCAGCAGTGCTAGATCAAAGCTTACAATAGTAAGGAAATCATTTTAAAATGCATTTGGTGCAAAGGCATTGACAGTTAACACCAGATTGGCAGCTACTGTGAAACAAGTGGCAACTTGTACCTAGGCAGGCATGTTTACTGCAAGTGCGCCCAGGCATCCCCGAATGAAAGATCTATTTATATACACCCTCAATGAGGGTTCATTTGGTGGACGCTGCAAAGTTGTTTTTATACACAATTAACAAGATCCTCTGCGCTTTTATTGGCTGGACACTAGATGATTCCACCCTGGTCCAGATGTTGTATTTGTTTTGTGAGTATCTTTTGTTCGTTTGACTTGAGTGTCCTGACCCACTGAGATAATGTTAGGAGCCTCAAAATACATTGGAATTTATGAATATTGCATTGAACTAATACCAGCATTACTTTCTAAGATGCATTTTACGAAATAGTGAGAGTAACTATTTCCGTACAAAGAAACCTATGTAGAGTACATCCAGTGCAGTAATCGACCAGTTTGTTTATTTTTTTATTTTTTATTTTTTTTATAGTACCTTTTTTGTGTCTGTTTGTGTTGATACACACACTGCTGGTAATATTTCGTGGAATATCCTGGGTCTCTTCCCGTTGTGGCTTGTGAAAACTGAGTATATTTTTAACTGGTTAATAAATAAAATAAACTAGTCTTGGTGGTGTAACTACTGTATAATACAATGGCCTGTGCAGTGGCAGTATTTGTGTTTTTAATGCAAAATGTGGTGACCAATGAATGATATTGCTTTAATACCATCAAAATGAAAATATGTAATTAATATATATATATATATATATATATATATATATATATATATATATATATATCTCCTGTACTTATTGCTGCAATAGCGGTTTGCACCTTTTGAATAGGAGACGGGGGCATAGTTGGTATTTTCTAACTTAATGTACAGAATTTTTTTTGTTGGACAGTTTGTCAGTCATCCTATTCTGGTTATATGAACCTTTGCACTCGGGTGACTTTTTTTTTTGTACGTCCTGTGTTTTTGGTATTAACATTTGGAGATTGAAATTAAGTTTACAGATTCTATTATGCATTTTCATGTTCATGCCATGTGTATTGTACATAATGTGATTAAACGTACAGTGTTGAAATGCTGCCAATCCTGTGTCTTAATTGTCTGTGGTTTTGTATTATTAGTATTATTCTTATGTGTTTTTGACTTTACCAGAAATGGGTTTGTTTCTACCAGAGCTCAGCTTTTGCCCAAACTGCAAGATAAAATAGACACACAAAGTATTAACTTATAACTGATACGCTGTCACTTTTCTTGGATATGCACTCATGTGCTGCATCCTTAGAGCCAGACTGCTCAATTAATATGTATCTGTAGAGTGGCAGTCTAGTTATGGAGATGTGATATGTGAAATAAATATTCACAGTGTACAACTTGATAGGTTTAAACATGTTTCCAAGTCTTGAACGTTTAGAATTGTTCTTAAATGTTAAACCATTGTCGAAGATATGCATGCCAAATATAGATGCTGTGGCATCTAGGCTGCTGTGTTTATACAGTAAGATGTGGATAGTGTAAGGCTATTTAATCAGATATCATAAAGTAACAGCACCCTACTAGAGAGCTTCTCATGAAGATTGGTTACACAAATTCTTGGTATGGTTAAACATTTAGGAAATTAAATGGAATCTAACATCCCAGCATTGTTAACCCCTAAAGCTCAGTGGTTTGTTATATACTGTACCTGTGTTTTAAACCATAGGCTCAATAGAAAACTAGCTTGAAAGCATATTAGAACGTCAACTGGGAAGTTAATGTGACTTTCCATCTTGTATTAAGGAAGGACATCATTTTTTATATGCATAATTAGAGTTGGAACTTGTGAATTTAGTGCTTCTACAAAGTGAGTGACAGTTGCACACTGACAACTGTAATGCACAGCGCAACTTTCTAAAGCAGATGCCTTTTTCTAAATGATAATGAATGATCCTCCCACTAGATCAGACCACTGCATTGAAACACAATATAGATATTATTGATTGCTATTACCTGTTGTATTCATTATTTATTACTTTTACATGTTTAAGGGAGCCCATGTGGTTGACAGTTTGTGAACATGCTCAAACTAGAAGAGCCTCTTGAAATGTCAGCGTTGATTTGAATACCCACTGAGTGAGAATGCTGGTCATCTGAGCTGGACATTTGAGGATCTATCCAATTGACACCTGCTTGCAACCATGTGGTACTTGAACTAAAACACACCACTACAGTACTGCTGTAGGTGGTTACAAATTCAATTCCAGCTCTCATTGCATAAAAAGACTCTATTTTTATAACTGTTTTAAATTTAATTAAATTTATAATAACATTTTACCGGAACATACAGTGTTCACCTGTTTAACATGGTCCTAACAAGTTAACAGCTGCTTATGAATAAAAGTGTAAAACCTTTATTTATTTATTTTTAAAACTTGCTTCTTTGGCATAATCTTGGATAGAGCGTGCAGTGATGTTCAGTAGTATTTACTATAAAAAAGGTATTTTTACGATACAGAAATCTGGGAATGCTTGTTCTTAACAATAAAGAAAGTGTAATTAACAATTCTTTCACTGCAAGGCTTACATGATAGGTGGTGTTCTGCATACAAGAAGGTGACAACGTACAGATTCTTACAAACGGTCTTACAAAAGTCTACCTCTAATCTCCTCTTCCTGGTTTTCTAAGTTATGTCCGTTCAGTCCAGATGTATAACTGCCTAGCTGGAGCTGATGCAGATGTTACTATATCCTCCCCCAGAAATACGAAAGCAATTTTAAATATTCACTGTAGTCAGGATGGCCCTTCAAGGTTGTGGTTGTATTTCTGGAGCTGCTTGTCCAATTGGTTCAAGGATCTATCCACTACCATAAAGAGAAAGTTTTTGTTTCGAGAGCTACCCCAGAAAGCCATTTATACCACCCACTGCTTCAGCTGCCTGTGGCTCGTCAGTCTTTTCCACCTCCCAGTCCGGTCTGTCTTGTTCCTTTCTGTGCTAGGTAAGACATTTGCCTTCCTTAACCTTAAATCTTTTATTCCTTGCTGCTGATTTACATTTACAAAATGTATGTTCAGGTTGTTACTGGTGACTGCCAATGTGTGAGACAGTAGTGATCTATCGATATGACAAGGACAATGATGGTATAGCTAATTGAGTCAAATGCTCACCCATGCACAAAGTCTAGAAAGCTTTTATAGTACTGATGCTAGTCACCAGCCAGATAAACACACGTTTAATTATCAGAACTCGAAAAGAAAAAAAAAAAAAAACAGAAGGGTTTTATATTTAACCCATAATAAACCATTTCCGCAGGTGTCTCACTTTTCATAAATAATGGTGCTAGTAAAAACCTTGTATTTGAAAATCCAAAGGATTCAGCCATTCAATATGTAAATGTACCTAATTCCTGCTTTTTTTTTTTTTTTTTTTTTTTTTTAGTTATAAGTGAAAAATACAAATCTCGATCTTGTTACTTTTATTTGGAGTTATATTTTCGTATTATATATAATCTGTGTGTGTATAGGCTCATTAAAATGTTAACAATTAAAAGATCTTAGGTCATATTTTCAAAGCTTTTTCTCGGTTCTTTAATTAGCATCTATTTTTTGAAAGGAGAAAAAAATCATGTCAGTAACAAAATGAAAAACAACTTTATAAAGAGCTTAAAGAACTTGAAATAGATAACTTAGTTAATTGAAGACTGGAGTAAACACTTTGAAAACATGGTCTCTTGTGTTGAATAAGCACATTAACAAGTTGTAAAACATGCAACTTCAATAATTAAGTGAACCTGATAGCGGAGGATTTTAAATGGAATACGGAGTACCGGTATGTAAAAGGTCAAGTGCAAGCAGGGAAGCTGACCCTGGGCATTCCTATATAGTGCTGATGATCATAGCCCCTATAGTCCTTGGAAGTCTTGCATTCCAACTGTTAGGTGTAGAGTTTATTGGCTTGCTGAAAGACTGCTGACCTGACTTGTCATTCAAATCAGCTGCATGTAGATCAAAACCATGCATCAATGGGGCAGAAAAGGGACAGTTAGCACCCTGTGAAAGAGGCTCCTAAAATGAAATAGGGAGGTGGTGTACGAGTCCAATTTTAGAAAAACGCTTTCTCTTTTTAAGTAATTTCTAATGTGAATTAATACAATGAATAGAACAATAATTTTGTAGTAACACTGCTCTAACCTCTATACTTTTTATGTAGTAGTGTACATAGCAATGGATTTATAGTACCGAAATGACTGTTAAAATACAATATATACCCTTGAATTACTGGAACAGAATGCTGTAATTGGTGACAGTGTCAAATGCCTATCCCAGACACATTTATATCAGTTACGGCTTAAGTAGTAGTTTACTTAATTTGAAATCATGGTTGCAAACATTTCTCAGAACGTCCACATTTTTCTTTTGTTGCAGGTTGTAAAAAAAAAAAAAACACAAATAAAAATGGGAGAGTAAGTATATTTTTGGTTCTTGCAATTTTCTAATTATTTTGTTTTCGAAAACTTGATTGTTTATCCTGAACTTGAAAGTGACATTTGTATTTCTTTTCCTCCACCACTCGCCAATGAGGTAAATGCAGTGTTGGTTGACGGGTTACGAAGACCACTGGTCATGACTGTGTAGCTTCTGTGTGACAGCTGCTGTAGCCCCTATTCACACACAGTTTTTTCTTTCACATCATGCGACTCAAAAACCTGTAAAAACACTACAAACCCCTGGACCTTTGTCAGACTTAAATTTTGACACTTCGGATTAAGCCTAAATTCGAAGTTGTTGTTTCATGTTTATTTATAGATATATATATATATATATATATAATATATATATCTATATATATATATATATATATAATGTACATTACTTTCACATTTAAATTATTTATTTATTCTCCTGTTGGGAGAATTCAGTATTATTAACAAGTTTTTTTTTTTTTTTTTTTTTCCTACATTATTTTAATACAAACCACTAGCACTTTTTTTAAAACTGAGTTAACATGCTATTTATGTTCATTTGCTGTGCTAACTGCATTGGGTTGCAAATACAGTAGTATATTTGTTTAGACATCGATAAACTCGTATCTTGTTTTCTTGTCCCATCTGCAGAAGAAATCCAAGATGTCCTCCAGCCGTAAGCAGAATCTGAAAGTAAAGTATCTTTTGTTAATTAAAATTCTTAGTTCAGTTTTTGAAGAATTCTAATTCATCCATAAGCATAAAAAAATCATAAGGCAAACGAGTAATGCCACCAGTATAGTCTTTCTAAAGAATAATAATTCCAAAGAACTTTGTATGCATCTTTTTATTTAAATTCATCAACACTGTATCAGCATTATTTCAGAATACCTTAGACACTACAATTTGCTGTTGATTTCTAACATTAACCTCATTTTGGACTGGATAATCTGAGAAACTACATATTTTTTTTACTGTGTGCAGTTATATTTTTCCAGTATAAACAGGTCTTTGCATTTGAATTTCATTTTGATCTCGATTTTTGCAGTTCATGTAACTGCTGGGCCTGTAACTTTGCCAAATAACGATTTCTCTCTCTTTTTTGTTCCCCAGAGCTTGATGCTCCAGATTGCCAAGCTGGAACTTCAGAAGGAGGAAGAAGAAAGAGTGGCTGAGAAGGAGAATTACATGGCAGAGCATTGCCCTCAACTGAGCCTGGGTAGTTCCATCCAGGAGTTACAGGTACCACAGCTTACACCAAAATGTAACAGAAAAAAAGCATAATGTTCTGCACTGTGCAATGCAAATAGGTATAACACCATGAGAGGGCTGTCCTGTGCTCAAGTACTGCATACCAACTTGTATGCATTACCCTTTATGTTTTTAAAATGTATTTACCATCTAAATGGACCTTGTGAGGTTATTTCCATGCAATAGCAGCTGTATGATACCAAGACATTTCAGATGATCTAAGTGACATCTCTACATTACAACTGTAGTGTATTGAGACAGTTATGCTATTTAGTAAACGCTTACTACTAATATGTGTTCTAGTAATTTGGCACTCAGTGGTCGCCTGTACTAAATGCAAGTTCAAAATATCTTTTCGAATAAAGCAGTTGCTGTTCAAGTGCATGGCGGCATCCGTCTCAGTCAATGCATAACAGAAACAAATTGGTGACAAAAAAGGGATCTATAAGGAGGGCAAGACTTGTCAAGTTGAACAGAAGGCTCCATGCCAAATGCCATTGCATCTGTACATCGACTTTGCACGACCATTTCAACATGTCATGTTTATGATTGTGGTGGATGCTCATTTGAAATGGTTGACGTGTTCAAAATGTCAGCAATAACTTCTCAAGCTACCATAGCTTCGGAAGCTGTTTGCATCTTATGGACTGCCTGAACAGATTGTGACAGACAACGGTACCCACTTCACATCACTTGAATTCCAACAGTTTGTAAGACAAAATGTAAATCTGTGCACCAGGACACCCTGCTTCGAACGGGCTCGCTGAGCGATTTGTTCAAACTTTCAAGTCAGGCATTAAATAACTTACAGCTACTCCACTAGATATAAAAGACAGGATTTCATTGTTCTTGCTGCAGTATCGTAACACTCCTAATTGCACCACAGGGCACTCTCCTGCAGATCTGTTCTTGAACAGACATGTTCATACCAGGCTTGACTTCATTAAGACTAACAAAGTGTTAGCGGTTCGCAAGAAGCAGTACATACAAAAGTTTTACTATGACCAATACGCCATGGACAGATCTTTTGAAGTTGATGACACTGTGTACCTGAGAAACACCTCAGGAAATGGTCCAAGATGGATTCCAAGAATTGCATGTGAGCAAACTGGACCAGTGTCTTATGAAGTCAAGGTCCGGGACAGCGAAAACACCTACTGCAGACATGGGGATCAGCTGAGACCTTGTGTTTCTGCTTGCACATCCAACATGCACCTGCTACTGCAGATGAAGATGCACCTGCAGAAAGGGATTCCCGGGGTAAAGTCCAACACGTCATGGCCGGTGTTCCAGACAGCTCTGTACCCAGTGTGACGGACAATTGTTCCAATGACCTGACTGTTTTGCGTTGCTCTCACAAAGATGGAAATGTGAACTAAAAAGTAATTATTTTGATTGAGATGGACATTTCCATGTTTTTGTTAATGTTATACACGTCTTAGTGCCAGTGTTATCATCCATTAAACTCAATCATAAAAAGGGAGTGCAATCCAGCCCCTCTACAAACCAGCATTCTGTCCAATTAGGTAAGATTTTTTGGGTTCTGACCAAATCCCAATTGAAATGAATGGCATAACCCCCTCTGTGATCCAGAAGTGGTCTATTCGGGAATGCGTCATGTTTGCAAGTCATGTGATTTTTCTTTTCTAAGTTTAGAATCAAGTATGTTGTGTAAATATGCACATGTCCCACAGGTATGGTACGGCTGCAGTAAAATCATTTTTACATTAAGGAGAAAGTAACATTTTAATTAATAAAATCCTTGAATTACAGGATATATACTTAGCCTCATAATAAACTTATATCACTTATATTTGAACATTAAAAGAAACTTATCTCTTATATTTGAATAAAATTAACTTGATGTGATCAAAAAATGACAAACTCTGTTTTAGAGCAGGTGCAATGACTTTTTATTGTGCTGATTAACACAAAGATGCTGCTGATCGATCTTGGGCAGGTGTTGTGACTCTTGGTCTCCCAGTTTTTTCTGTGATTTTTCTTTATTGTTTCTATTCAAGCTTGTAATTCAACAGCTGAAATTACTCCATATCCAGTGTCCAATCAACTATCTCACTAATTACGTGATTAAGTGCATGTGCTTCAGTCATTGTCACTCAAGCATGTCATGGTCAAGGATGAATGATCGAGTGATTAAAAAGAAACCAAAAACATTTCATCAATGTCCATCATTTATATGCCTTTTTTTTTTTTTTCAAAAATAAACGTGTTAAGTTTCTTTTGATGCTTGGTATAACTTCATAGTATTTCTACATTATATACCTGGATTTTTTTTAATAGTTTTTAGATGCAGTATTATATTTTACAATACCCCTGTAAACTAGCACACTGTATACGGCACAATTTTCTGGTCCCACAACTAGATTCTGTGGTGGATGTCCTATTTAAAGCAACTTCTAATAATCACTGTTGCCATTTGTTTGCACATTTCCCATTTGTGCGAATAAGAAACTTTGACTGTGTACTTAATGAACACAGAGTTCACTGCAATAATAACTGTAGTGCCTTTTTATCCTTAGGATTTATGCAAACAGCTCAACGGAAAGATTGAGTCTATTGATGAGGAGAGATATGACTTGGAAGCCAAAGTTAAGAAGAACAACAAGGATGTAATTATTATTTTTTGTATTATTTAATTAGGCAGACACATTTTATAGCATCACTAGCTGTTGTAGATTGCTTCTAGAATATTATATTTTATATTGGCCTTTAAAAGTAAACCTAAATCATAGGAAGCAGCATGGCAAGTTATTTGTCTTGAACTGTTTAATCCACAAGTTGTCAATACAGTGGGAGGGTAAGACTACATCAGGCATTACATGAGCTTCTCAGTAGCCTATTGTGAGTACAGAAGAAATACTTTAGGGACTTGTTAAATTTTATATATGGATGAACAATTACTGTCACAAACAAAGTTACACAATATTCAGCTATATCTGTTGTACAGTGTTTGGATTGAGTGCAACCCAGTCATCTCATGAATGCATAGTTATTATTTTTATTTAATAAGATTAAGACTTCTTTTCTGAGAAATACTATGTCATCAATAATCATTTAACGCAGTTGTTCAGAGATTCTGCTACCCAGAGTGAAAATAGAGGTGGAGAAATACCAATCTGCATATTGAGATAGGAAAACCTCCATTTCATGGCTCTCAAAGCTAAATCATGCTTTACCTGTTACAGATTGATGATCTGAAACAGAAAGTGTTTGACCTGAAAGGCAAGTTCAAGAAGCCAGTTCTGCGCAAAGTGCGTATGTCTGCTGATGCTATGCTGCAGGCTCTGCTGGGCTCCAAGCACAGCGTGTCCATGGACTTGAGAGCCAACCTGAAACAAGTAAAGAAAGAGGAGAAAGAGGTAAGAGCCTGCTATGGAGTGGTGGACATGTTCAAGCTCATTACTTCAAATTCAACGCTCTTTACTGCACCAGTGCCCCAACACAATGCCACTGCATACTCTCGTACTTTTGTATCAACAATAAACTGGAGATTCTGGAGTGTTTTATACATTATGACTGTGTATTACGGTAAAATTAAGCATCCACAATTTAAGTACTAGAAATACTGTATTGAAAACTTACAACAAAGAGATGCAGTTTTTATATATTACAGAAACATGGTTGGGGATTTGTATAACAAATTAATCAAACATGTAAATGACAATATTATTGTCCAAACCCTGTTGTTTTTATTTGTATTGACTGCTTTTCTATTTCTTTAAAAAGCAACAAATATCCGAGCTAGTTTTTCTAAGATTACAGCATTCGAAAGCGATGACTAATTAAAAAAAAAAAAAAGAAAAAGAAACGAAACAGTGGGAGTTGCAGTAAGATTCCTCACAGCATTTTCGTTCAAGTTGTGCAGACTCACGCAAGTGCTGCAAACCCCTTTTTATTCACCTGCCTTTATGTTACAGCTGCATGTGTGTTTGCTTTGAGAAGACTTTCTAAACGTTGTGCCCCTTCTCGCTTTACAGGCAGATCTGCGTGACGTTGGTGACTGGCGTAAGAATATTGAAGATAAGGCTGGCATGGAAGGCAGGAAGAAGATGTTTGAGTCTGAGGCTTAAACTGTGCATCAGCAGCCATTTTTTGTTTCAAATTTGATACACTGCATCACCCATAAGTCTTAAATACACTCCTCTCTTCTGCTGACCCTGCAGACAGACTTTGCCAAATTTTAAAACCAGAGGCAAGATTTTTTATTATTATTATTATTATTATTATTATTATTATTATTGGGAACTGGGTGGAGGTCACAGCTGTTGCCATAGTGATAACAAAACACACACAGCTTTGTAAACAGTTGATGTGCAAAAAATATGTTTTGTTTAGAGATATATTTTAGTGCAATGTAACAGATGTAAATAAACTATTTAAAGAAAGCTTTCATTTTTAAGCCTATTTGACCTGAGTTCTATTTTCCCCTGGCTTCTCTTACTGTGTCTAGGCATGGGTAAAACTCACACTTCCCACCCAAGGTAAAGGCACTCGCTCACATGATCCCTCCAGAAGTCTATGCAACACATTCACTGTGTTTTGAATGACACCTTAAAACTTGAAACTAGAAATGGTACATTAGGAGGGCTGAATCCTCATCTGAAGGTCAGCTAAGGTCTTGCTATGTGTTTCTGGAGAGTAAAAGGTACACAGGGGAAGTGAAATGTTTATCCTGAATTCAGCCAGGAGATGGCGATAAAGACACCATTGTGATGCTGGATAATCTCTGCTGCTGAAGATCTTTTGGCTCTGTACTTGTATTTAAGTCAAATTGGAATGTGCATCTATTTCACCACTAGAGATGAAAGATGCTGCTGCTTACAGGTAGTTCATGTGTTGGACTTTAAGTTCACTATAGCACTGCAGTGAGACCAACAAAGGTACCATGATGACAAATAAAAGGCAGACCAGTAATAAAGCCACAAACAACTGAATATAACTATAAAAAAGATGTTGTCAGAGATGCTTTTCAATGTGTAATCCCAGTTCCATATATTAGATGTTCAGTCAACATATAACAGGGAAAAGATGAAGCTTCACTCAATGAGTTTAGTTACACCTACATTCCCAGTTTATATTGAGTACTATTTCATTTTTATTATTGAATGAGCATTCAAGAAAGTCCTTGAAGCCAGCTTGCAGGGAAGGTCTATTTATAATGAAGGAGGGCGAGGGTCAGGATTGTATTTCTGGAGCTCAGGGTCTAATTGGTCTGAGAGGTTATTCATTTCCATAAAGAGAATAGTAAGGTTCTGCTGAGCCATCGAAGAAAGGCATTTATACCACCCCACTAACACAGCTAACCGTGGCTTGTGAGTCTGTTACATTCCTCCACCAGCTCTCTGTCCGGTACTCCATTCTTCTAGGTGAGACTTTTCCATTTTTTTACTAAAATATTTTAAGAGGAGGACAAAATGCTTGTCAAATTAGATTTGTATTGTTATAATCAAATAAAAAAAAAAAATCTTAAATTTTATTTGACTGAATTACATGAACTGGGTTAGATTTATCCAGTAATACATTGTAATATATACATATATATAATTGTAATACAACTGTTTTTTTTTTCCCCTGTATTTTATTAGGTTGAAGTTATTGTTTTACTAAAAGGTGCTCTGAAATGTGTGAATAATTAATCAATGTACTGATTAACCAGTTTGAAAGAAAATGTCACAAAGTAAACTTATAATATTAAGATATGGGGCAAACAAAGATATATGGTACTTTAATCCTTACTTTAAGTTAAATGATGAGAATAAACTCCTAATAAAGTGGTTTTAGTTAAATTCATTTTATAAATATTTACTTTGAATTAGGGAAAATACAATGCTTTTATTTATTATAAAATAGATTTGTATGCTTAAAAAAAAGCTAATTAAAAAAAAATAATTGGTGTGCCTAAATGTAAACAATATTTAAATCTGAGATATAATTCTGTTAATAATATAAAGAAATAACTGTACCAAGACACCATTGTAAATGGGACGGCTTCATCTCAATGGGCATTAAAAATATTTAATATAAAAATAATTATGATAGTCTGAAACACTGACTTTATTTAAAATGACAAGAGAAAACATAACCGCTCACACCCTTTCTACACCCTAGGGCCTCTGAACTGACTTCTTCTAGAACTCTAGAATGCCGCCACCTGTCATGGTGTTCAATTCTACTTAATTCTTGGGAGAAGGGGGTACAGATGAGGGCTGCATACACACGAGCTGTCCAAGGAGACAGCTGTCCTTCCACTTTAAAACCTGCCCAAATTTAGAAGCATCTTCTAACTGGCTCTGGACTGTGGTTTAAAATAGATACCATGGAAATTCCAAGACGTGCCATTACACTTTGAAATCATGCAGCAGAATACCACAGTTAAAGCATAGCTAAGTATAGTAAAGCATGGTAATCACTGTGCGCAGTAACAGTGGGGAATCTTTACATTTGAATGTACCCAGTGAATGACTACTATTTTTTTGTATACATATATGTAGATACTGGCTATGCTTACCGATCTTTTTATAGTAAATTTGTGTCAGGTAATTTATAACTTGATATTAGCTGTAATAATCGACACGTTAAACATACATATATATATATATATATATATATACACACACACACACACACACACACACACACATATATATATATATATATATATATATATATATATATATATATATATATATATATATATATATATATATATATATCAACACGTTCAACCTTACTAAATTTTTTTATTCATTATAAAAAATAATACCATGTAATATTTTTGCATGTGGTACCAGTGAAAACGAACAGGCTAATGGTTAAATTGCTTGAACGATAACAAATATGAATTGTGTTTGAATACAAAAACTTAACACGTCCATGTTTTCTGTTGTGTGCGGTTTTGAGACAACACACAGCTCAAAATTACTATATATATATATATATATATATATATATATATATATATATATATATATATATATATATATATGTGTGTGTGTGTGTGTGTGTGTGTGTGTGTGTGTGTGTTTAATGCACTTTAATGCTAGTTATACATTTCACTTGTGTTTTATTGATGTGAAACTGACATTTTTCTTTCTTTCCTTCCACAGCGAAGAGGTAAATTGGCAGCTTTGCGTGGCTGGTAACATTTGAAATGACTCTTTGCTTCTGATAAGCAATGCTGTGACCATGCATTCAGTGTAGTGAATGCTCAGCAACTTGAATACAAATGATACAGGCTAAAGCAATAAGGAAAAAAAAATTACCTTAGCTAGTCCATGATAGAATCAAATCAGTCTGTGAAACCATCCTTTCGAATGTTCTACCCCTTACTGCTATTTCTAACACGTAACCCTTACAACAATTAGACATATGACTTGCACTTAATCCAGGCACTGACAACATCATTTTAATTACCGTTCTTATCTATTAAAAACACACATTTTTATTGGGAGAGTGAGTGTTTCCAATCTACACAACCTTTATGTTACTATTATTGTAATACTATTGTGTAGATTTTGATAAACCCTGTTTTTTCTTGTCAATCTGCAGAAGAAGAAGATGTCTTCCAGCCGTAAGCAGCATCTGAAGGTAAAGCGTATTTCAATAATCAACAGTTTTAATATCCAATCCAATCCAGAACTATATAATACTTGCAGTAAAGCTAAAAAAAAACAAAGTATACTATACGAATCGTCATGTACCGAGGAATCATGATCCTTTCTTTACATGATATGTTGCATCACAATAGAAGTATGTATTGTTTGTATTGTGATACATGATCAAAAGCACAACATAGCTCAATGTAGATCACCATATGGTTCTTGAATGAAGAATAAGTGTGTTTTACAGTTGATATGGATACATACTCACCCTATCTAATTACATTAGTGTCTTTTAACAAAATGTCCCTCGTTAAATGACTATTTGATCTTCTTATGCATCATACCATGATACATATCGTCGTGCGACATGCATATCGCAATGCTGACTGTATTGTGAGACTAGTTTATCGTTACACACTTAACATTGACTAGAACAAAAGACTACCATTCTACTTCCATTCTACATTTGGCACATTCATGTTTCAAAGCAGTTAAATTTCTCAATCTGCTGCTTATATACAATTTAAATACCAAGTAACCACGTATCATTCAATTACACCAAACTAATGAAATATGTACGGTGCTGGTGCTTTATTTTTAATTATCGTAGACTTTATTTGACAATACCAGGGACTTTATTGAATAAGAGTCACTATTTTTTATGTCTAAGTCAGATAGAGACTAACATACTGTAGGAGCAATGTGTTGCAAAGTCTTTAGTGATTATATTGGGAATGCCAGTGCAAGTTGTCTTAATACATGTTGCAGGCCGTTTGAAGATGAATAATACTGTTACATAGTCCACTGAATGGTCATTTCTGTATACACAAGTTCCACTGTATGACAAATACAAATAGAATATGGATTGAAATTTAAAGAAGAAACATTTAGAGCCATAACCCCAGCTTTTACAGCCGTGGCAGTCTGTCGCTGGAGTCGTTTCTCTTGTTGTGCTGCAGAGTTTGATGCTCCAGATTGCCAAGGCTGAAATTGAGAAAGAGGAGGCTGAAAGAGCAGCAGAGAAAGTGAGCTACTTGAACGAGAAATGCCCTCCACTGTCCATGGGCAGTGGCTTGAAAGAACTGCAGGTACTGTATCACTGTATACTATTTTGATAAAGTAAAACCTGTTGCCTCGTTTCCACTGCCTGGCGCTACAGGCTTCGGCTGCCCACAGCTATCCAATGAAATCAAAAGAGCATTTTGCTGCTTATTTCTAAACAACCCGGATAATTCTTGCAGGTCACTGGGGGATTGTGGGATCATACTGTTTTTAGCTTTCAGTGTTCTCGTTAAAATAAAGGCATCACACTGCTAAATGTAAAACAATAATACTGTTGTGTAGGAAATATTGCTTTAATTTTTTTCGGCTAACATCGCTTAGTTTTTATATATCATGAACTTTCATCAAGAGCTTAAACATCTCCATGGTTACAAGATGATGCACTTCTTTGTAGCCAGACCAGAAATCCACGGTAGTGGAAACACCCTGTTTTGTTGCAGTGGGCAGCTATTAAAATATATAATTTTCTGTGTGTTTGTAAAATCGAAGTAGGGGGACTGCTTATAATCTAAATTACGATTAAACATGTGTTTACATTTATGGACATTTCTTATTCTGTTCCACCTTTATTAATCAGTTCCCTCAAAAAAATTGATGTTTGCATGCGTGAACTGTATATCACACCATTTAAAATGTACCTCTGCTAAATATTGTATGTAATGCTTTCATGCCCTTAGGATCTATGCAGAGAGCTCCATGGAAAGATTGATGTTATTGATGAGGAGAGATATGACATGGAAGCCAAAGCTAAAAAGAGCACCAAGGAGGTAATTTCATTGCCTTTTCGTATTTTACGTTCGACGAGGCTCTCAAAGCTAAATCATGCTTTACCTTTCACAGATTGAGGACCTGAAACAGAAAGTGTTTGACCTGAAAGGCAAGTTCAAGAAGCCAGTTCTGCGCAAAGTGCGTATGTCTGCTGACGCTATGCTGCAGGCTCTGCTGGGCTCCAAGCACAAGGTTTCCATGGACTTGAGAGCCAACCTGAAACAAGTAAAGAAAGAGGAGAAAGAGGTAAGAGCCTGCTATGGAGTGGTGGACCTGTTCAAGCTCACTCCAACAGTTACAATTGTATTAGCATAGTCCCTTACACAAATGTATTGCAGTTATCCTACAATAAAATCTGAACAAAACACCCCATTTCCCTAATTTGAGGGCAGTTCTTTAAAATTATAGAGTAGATTTTTTTTAACCAGATAAAGCCTCTGTTAAAAACAACCAGCCTAAAAAAACTACAACAGAATCACTCAAGCTAATTGTTGTAGAAAATTCTACAACCAAAGATATAATATGTTGTCATTTACTTTGATAAGACCCTTTCTGAATTTTGTGCTCCTTCTTTCTCGCTTTACAGAAAGATATATGTGAGGTCGGTGACTGGCGCAAGAACGTTGAAGATAAGGCTGGCATGGAAGGCAGGAAGAAGATGTTTGAGTCTGAGGCTTAAACTGTGCATCAGCAGCCATTTTTTGTTTCAAATACATTTTATATAGGCCGATATTGCATCACCCATCTTTCATCCCCCATAATTCCTCTCTTCTAATCTGTTGTTTGCATATGGTCGGCAATCTCTTCAGGCAGACTTTGTGTACTTTAAAAACCAGAGGCTGGCTTTTAAAATTATACGTTTGGCTGCTTGTTACCATGGCTTTGCTCTGTCTGTGCTGTTGCTGTAGTGCTACCACAACATCCAGCTTTGGAAACAGTTAAATATATTTTGTTTAGAAATATATTTCATTGCAAAGTTACTTGTGTAAATAAATGGTTTAATGAAAGCTTTCATTTTCAAGTTTTTGTGATCTGAATTGTCTTTTTTCCTTGATTTTTTTGCAAATGCCTGTATCAAACGATGCTCATTAATTCATTGTGAAGACTAATGTATGAAATGGCACTTCATGTAGTTTGAATCTCATGTGCAGTATGATTTGTGGCTTTCAGAGTTCATTCTAAATTATTAAAAAAAAAAAAAAAAAAAAAAAAGATGTGATTTGAGGCCATTGTTTGGATGTGATACAAAACTAGTATGACCTGAACCTGTACAGGACTCAAATATACACAGCCACCAACTCAGCCTCAAAAACAAATGAGCATAAGAAGCAGCTTGCCCAGCAAAGACTCTCTTGTCCTTGCTCAATTATATCATGCAAAAAAAAAGACATTTTAGAAAGCTTTCTTTCTTTAATGAAAATGTTTTAATGTATTTTGATACAAGGAACATAATCTGATCCAAATCAAACTAAATCTAAGAAGAGAACGTAACCAAAGTCTAGCTTACTAGATGATAGAGTATATGAAGGTTATAACTTTAGTTTGGGAGTGAAGACTGGCCCCTACACATATTATGTCATCCATTTTGGGCCTATCAGAGAAACATAAACAGTCAGGTAACTTTCCTCTCCTTGCATTTGATTAATTTGCCACCCTTGGTGCTGTTATGGGGGGTCTGCTGCCTCATCCAGTGGGTTTGAGGCAAATGTTCACCCCTGTAAACTAAACCAGGACCAGGTGCTGCCATTAACGCATTACCAGATCACCACTTAGTAGCGGAGGCAGTTAAAAGAAGTTTCACTTCTTTTATTAGCTTACTATTCAAGTCATTTTTACAGAGAAATGCAATACTCATTAAATGTATTTTAAAAGTAGATGCTTAGTTTTTGAGGTGTCAAACAATTGTTTATTGCTTTATACTGAACATACCTTTATTTTATAATGATTATTATATTATTGAAAATGTATTTCATTCTTGGTGTGTTATTGTTATTATTGTTGTTGTGAAGATGTGAGGCTGCAACTTCACTCTGCCATTTAATTTTTGTTTCTGTAGATATAAAGCTTAATTTGCACATTTCAAAGGTTTGTGAATGGCTCCTTTCGAGTCTATACCACAAAAGCAATAACGCAATTAAAAGCAAATGCATGAAGTGCTTTTAGGTGAGAAATAATTAGCTGTTGACTGTAGGAGAAATCCTGTAGGGCATTGGATAACTGAAGTGTAAGGCCCCTACAGTATTACAAGTTAAGTGGCTTCTCTTGCAGCAGAGATGGTCAGCTAAACAGGAAATAACATCTCTAAATGAACTATCTGTATTCTTTCATTCTATGAACCTCTGACAGTTATAGGTGTGTCTGATCACAGTGTTATGCATTACCTGTTACAGCATTAATAGCACAATGCAACACGTTTACTGAGCTCTTGTCTCTAGTGCAGAGTTTGCAACACATTTTTGCATGTCCCTCGTGCTATTCTTGGAATACCTTTCCATTGGGATTCCATTAATACCATATTGGAATACCTTTCCATTGGGATTCCATTAATACCATATATCTATTCCATTGTCATTGTAATGCTCTGGTATTGCCATTGAAGATTATTTAGTTTATATGATTCCTAAATAGTTTAGTGAAGCTGTAATCTGTCATTCTCATTATTTGACAATACCAGGGTCTTCCTTTATAACACTTTACTATAGTAAAAGCTTATCAAAGTATAATAAAACACAGTGAAAGCATGGTAAAACAAAGGTGAGCATTGTACAGGCCAGCAAGTTATGGTAAAGCATATTAGCTATGGCAAATGCATAGCATAAAGATGCAAAAAATACCATGGTAACCTTTTATAAGGGCTAAAATAACTTTCTAACTCAACAACTTGGTTAAGCTCAACACCTCGTGATGCTCTGACTGGTTTCCTGTATAACATTTAATTTTACATTGCAGGAAGTGAATGGCAAGAATTAAAAAAAAAAAGAAAAAAGTTTTGAAAGTACGCTGTGTATTGCAATATAAATTAAAATAATGGAAGAGTGATACAGAGGAGAGGAGCCAAACTGGACAAGAAGGACTAGCAGCAAGTTGGTGCTTTTTTTTGTTTTGTTGTTTTTCCCTTATAAAAGTTTAGCAAGAAAAGCATATGTGAGCATTGTAAAGACTAACAAGGTATGATAAAGCATATTAATAAACAAGACAAACCCGGGTAAACTATGGCAAATGCATGGTATAACCATGGGAAAAGCATGAAAAAAACGCAAATACAGTGCAAAAATACTGTATTAAACTTTTATAAGGGTTGGCAGGACAAGAGCCCTCTCCATTATCCAAAGGCAGAGATACAGTGATCTATTCAATGTTGACATTGAAGGTGGCGTTTTAAGCCTTTTAAAAAAACATTTAAGGAGTGTGTTTGTTTTGTGAAAGGCAGAAAACAATTAGCTGTCTTGTATAAACTATTGTTCTGAGCTGTGTCTTGATAGATTTAGATGCACCAGTAAAACGATGGTCTTTTGCACTTGCTTCACATGGTTTTTTGATTTATTATTAAAAGTATATAAATATATTCGTTTAGTCAGCTCACAGTCAGTCATTGCTTGATGTGGGTGATTTTGTAGAGACAGCTAAAGTGTGCCACCTGCAGGATTGTTTGCAGAACTTCATGCACCTAATTGTTTTAGTCATGATGAATAGCTTATTATTATGTATTAATATATATATATATATATATATATATATATATATATATATATATACACACACACACACACACACACACACACACACACACACACACACACCTGGCACTATTTAGAGCTTGCATAGTCTGTATGGGTGCAGGGAAACAGTCTATAAATGTTGCCACAGCTGCTGTTTGCTGGCTCCAGGGTAGGGCTGAAACCTATAGTGATTTCAGTTTAGGTCACAGTCAAAACCAGTGTGGCTGTCTCACCAGTGGACTGCTGTCCGAAGCATTAGATTAACACGCACTTCAGTGAGTGTCAGTGTTATCTGAAAAACATGTCATTTTGATATTGATTTTTTGTCAACAAAGGGGAACGTTTATTTTTAATATAAATTGGGTGGCAACAGATTTGGTATCGCTTTATTTTGCAGATGAAAAGTAAGTATATAAATGATATGCAACTACCTATTACAAAGCTCTAATAAGCTATATCCTGACATGAATAAAAAACTAAATTATTTGCATTGTAATTATTAAGTACTGTTATTTTAGCATTACTCTGTAGCTGCAACGCACACTTATAAATATAATAGTAATGTGGATTTAATTCAAAGTTTTATCAATCCGTCTATTATCAATATAAATGGTAAGCATTGATTACAGAGTATTTAAATTTTAGTTTTCAAACAATTACCAAGACATGCCCTGAACTGAAAGAGTTGCCCACTAATTTAAATTCTCTATTGTTAGTCTATAATAAGCCTGTGATTCTTTGCCAGTAGACTCCATTTACTTTCAACAGCCTTTGGGAACTCTTAGCTGCCCATCTATGGTTACAGCAGTCTGTGGGCTACATCCTTTCTCAGGCCTTAGTCAGTCATGTCAGAATGGTCTTCAGTTACTTTAAGAAGCTCAAATAAAGGCCAGCAAGGAGATGGCATGCTAAACATATTAGAGATATGAGCTCAGTACTGTAAGAGGGATGCCTCAGTTCTATCTTTGGAGTGACTGACTAAACTGGATATCACCCATGGAAGAATCATTCAAGAACATTCCTAATTCAACTAGCAAGAAGAGATGGAGTAGCTAACTGTTTATTACACATTTGGCATGTGAAATATGCTTGGTAACTATATAGGGCTTGTTGTAATACATAATGGACCTTGTTAGAGCAGTTGGTTCTTCTTGGAAGAGTCCTTATGTGCTCAAAAATAACATTAAAGCAATAAACTTTGAATCCATAATTCTCAGGACCAGTTTCAAAATAAATATGCAAGTGCTGAAAATGAAAGCTTAATGTACCATCTCCATTTTTATGCCAAACAAGTCTCCTTAAATTGTGAAATCCTAGTACATTTTATAACTATCTGTTACTACAGCAGTGCCAAAATATTTATTGAATCGGTTATGAAGTAAAAGAACACCAGGAGAATGAGAAGGTTTGCTAGCTGTACTCCTACTAAATAAATCAAGTCCTTCTGAGGTTTTGACTTTTTCAGATGGGAAGACAAAAAACAAAAAACAAAATTACATCTGCCAGCTAACAGAATAGGCACAAGGGAGGGAAAGAAACAGAGCCAATACATACAAAAGATAGTCTTGATGAGGTGCAATGTGAATGTGGTTTAAATGAAATGTTTGGCATGTGCTTGCTGAATTTAATTGAATGAAGACTTTGGTTGATGCATGAGGAGGAGGAAGAGGAGAAGAAGAAGAAGAAGAAGAAGAAGAAGAAGAAGAAGAAGAAGAAGAAGAAGAACTTCTTTAAAACATCTGTTTAGTTAAAAGATTATTTATCTACTCTGATTTATGTTTATCTACTATGATTTATCAGTAGACGCTTCAAAAGATTTGTGGACTTTAACATGCTATCTCCTGCTATGCCATTGGTGTTCATGAAACTGTTCTGAGTTTATTTTAATTTCTTTTACAAGAAAAAAGTTCAATGAATGAAAAAAATGTATAAAGCTTTGCTAACAGGGTCCACTTCACTGGACATGGTCTTAAGAGTTAAGCTAACAGCCCTTTTCACATGTTTCCTATCCTTCCCCAGCGACATGTTACTGCTGAGTCAAACATAACCAGATATGATACACATCAACCTTCTGACCTAAAGGAACCTATAAGACAGATATTTAGGTTCGGCAATGCATAGAGTTTACATGCAGTTCATTCCAAATGCAGTATACATGACCACTGCTGAATATACATTTTCAAAACCAGAATATTTAAATAACCTAATATAGTATGCAGCTTTCTAGTTTTATTTTTAGTTTTTTTGGTGTGTGTATTTTAAAAATTCTTCCTCTGGATACTGAAATACACATTTAAGTAATCACTAGAGGGTGCTTTGATTGTACAGCTAGGAACATAATTTAGATATTTTATTTAGCATCATGTAATCAAAGAAACTACAAAAAAAACATCACAGTACAGCATTTCATGTTATTTCTGAAATGTCACATTTTTCAATGTTTGTTGGTTTGTCATTAAGTATATGGAAAACTACAAACTTTTGTTTTTAATCACAAGTCTGAGTTTCTTTTTTATGGATAATAATATAACAAAAAATAATTAATTTCAAGACAGGCAGCCTACTTAAGGGAAAAAAAATCCTTTTCACAATTTTTAAAATATGGACTTAAAAATGTTTCCCTATTGTATCTTTACAGCAGAATGCCTTCAAGTGAATGCATTCTCAGTTCAGCCAGCCCCATTGCAGACTCAACCCTTTTTATTTACTCATATAATTTACAGTTAGCATAAAGTGAAGAATTCAGAATACAGTACCCAACATGAGCTTCCACAATTCTAGACTATTCCATATAATGTTTTACAAATGTTACGAATATCCTGTCATTATTCATTACGCAATTTCATTTCTAATACAACTCTACAATCTATGGAGCCAAATTAAAATTAGTTTTTTATGCATCAAATATATATTATTTACATAGAAGGTGCAAATTATATAACTTGGCCAGACATTGGCAGACCAATATTAGAGTGGTGTATGACAAATAATGTGCAACCCTAAGGCTAGTATGTTCTCCTTCCAACACTCTGATCTGATATTATTATTATTATTATTATTATTTGGCAGATGTCGTTATCCAAGGCAATAGGGCAATTACAGTACTGGTGTAATTACAGTAAATGTTGTAAGCAGTTAGATTAGTTGAGTTCTGATGGGTATTTGCTGTTCAACACAAAGTGAGATTAGGCATGTTGTGGCAAATAATTTTTATAGTCAAAAATTTGACTAGAAAATTTTTAAATGTATACCAAAATGATATCTGTAATACATTAAATATCCAGCAGGTGGTGTTGGTGTGTATAATTATTCTGCTTTAGTCATACAGATAATAATATCTTTATTTGTATATAGTGCCTTCATAGTGGACCACCATGTGAGCCGTGCATTATATGCAGAGTATCTTACAAGGTTATAATAGATTTATGAAATCAAGAAAACACCAATGAGATCATTTTACATTGGGGTGCAATGTTGGGTGACATGACATGATTCTTGATATTATCTGTGGAACAGTTTGCAAACTATCTTCTGTAAGTTGATTTGGATAAAAGCATCTGCTAAATAATAATAATAATAATAATAATAATAATAATAATAATAATAATAATACCATTATTTTTTCAGCTGAATTTAATTTAAATTCTAATTCACAAAAAAAAAACAGTATTATACTGATTTTTTGCTTTCAATTGCACAGGATTTAAGATAATATTTATTTTACATTTAAACCACCAGAGGGCATCTTTGTTTAGGTTTTTTTATTATTTTTTTTTTGCATTACAATACTAGCTGTCATTTTCCAACATGTAATATACATCTTACACAAAGTTGTATTAATCACGCAAGAATGACTTGTAAACATTTAATATATTGTAATAGCTTTTCACTGAGAGAAAACGATTTTGGAAAGAATTGAAATTCTAAATAAATTCAATGACAAATGTTCCGACTAACAGTCTTTCTCAATATCCACAAAGGGAAAAAAAAAACCTAATAAATAGTGAGGCCATGTTTTTACAACCATTATTATTTTTTACACATTAAAATGGGGTTCAAACTTAAAATGTCAAAAACATTTAAATAAAGGTTACGTATATCATATTTCTTTATTACCGTTCCATCTGTTAAAACTACTTGTCCAGACAGCAATGCCATTGTATTCAGTTTCCTATCTATTTTGTTCTGTTTGCTAGGGTTTCTGGTGTGCTGGATCGTGTTACTTGAGTACAGTAAGCATGATAAATAGCTTTTTAGCTATTATAATCCTTAATCTAATAAAGGATTCAATGTTACAAGTCCATACCAGCAGTGTTCTATTTTTTTGTGCAATTAGGTTTTTCCAATATGCAAAAAAAAATACATAAATAAATAAATACAAAACTCTGTGCTATGTGTGTTAAATTATTAAGTGCACTCAAAAGACTAAATGCTTATTTTATTTGCTGTTCCAGCTAACTGCACAGCAGTCTACTTTCGTTCATGTGAAATCTCTGATTCGCACTTGGAATATAAAGACTGCAATGCAGACATGATGTAACCGGATGTTAGTACAAATCTGTAGAAATATCGCTTTCATTTTTTCCCAAACCGCAAAACACCAGTGGCCACTGCCAGATATTTCCTTTTCTATTTTAATAATAATGGGGCTTTTCTGTGGTGCTACAAACCTCTTATTGAGAAGTTCAGCTGTGTTTCTGCGGCCCACATTTCTGCATTATAGGCACAGTCGACTGTGACAAAGCAGGAATGATTTGGATTCTAGCTGTACAGCACTGTCACTGTTTTATGCATTTACTAGGCAGGTTTGTCCAGAATTTTTAACTGCTATTTACTGTGAATGGGTTACATGTCTTGGCAGTGCTTGATTGTTTCTTTATTTGAAATGCTCAATCGGTCCATTAAAGAGGTAACAACCAAGGGATTAAAACAATTTTCTTTTTTTACACTTCATGCAAGTTTAATGAATATACAGGGCAGAATAAAACAATATCAGGTTAATGTTATGCTAATGAGTCCTGAAGTTATTGATTTTGCATTCAGCCATGTTAATTCATCATGCTTTAAAATATTGATTAAGGGTATTTAAATCCACAAGAGTTAACGAGGCAGAATTAAAAATGAATTACTTCAGCACGTAGAGGAATAAGATATTCAGGTGTTATTCTTGTGGTATTTAGTTGGAATTCATTATGAAATTGCGACCATTATTTTAAGGTATTACCAGTGTCATTATAAATCTGCTTGATACCTAGTAAATTAGGAGTCTTGAAACTTCCAAGTGTGATCAAGGGTAAACATTAAATAATAAAAACAATATGTTTTTTGGTTTATAATAGCAGTAACACAAGGCAGAGTGCATTACTAATAAAAAAATAACCTTGTTTTTCATTTAGGGTCCTGCTCTTCATCTCAAGTATTGCTGTTTATATAATGATATAGTGGAGAATTGAACAGGGGTCTATGTAGTTCTAATGAAACGGTCAGTGGTTTTGTTTTCATAATAAAAACTACTGACCACATTCATTTCTGATTGCAATTTAACTTGCTAGCTTATTTAAATATACCCTTGTACATTACAATGTTTTATTTCTATAAGAGTGCAGTTTATGAAAACAAATCCAAATTTAATGTGAACCTTGTTGCAGGTGCCTGGAAAAAAAAAAAAAAAAAAGCTTTTAAAAACATGACTCAACAAATTCTGTTCTTTCATTGCCTGGAATTCAGCAGCAATCTGTTACTTGGCTGGGCTAATACATGATTTCAGTAAACCCTTTGTTGTAGACTTGGAGAAAACATCATTATTCATACTTTAATGCATGTGAGAGGGATTAGGCTGTGGAGGCATTCAATGTATATGAATATGTTTTAGTAGCCAAGCTAAACAGCAGTCAACACAGTGCTATGGAACAGTTTGTGACAAGAGATCTCAAGAGAACAGAATTGGGCTGATGGGAAGATTCATTTCAGATGTTGGTGAGTTTAAGGTGGATAAAGCAACCTGATATTTTTCTGCAGGAGGCTTAACTTATGATAGCTTTTAGTCTGAAATCTGGTTTCAGCATCTGGTAGAAGTCATTAGAATGCACAGTGATAGAAGTGACTGGATGTTGCTTGTTCCGATCCCTGTACAAATTCACTAATAGTGTGTATATGTGGTGTTCTTAGCAGTCCAGTGCTAAGAAAATCAAGGTTGTTCTACTACTGCTATGCCAGGCTGAATAGAGGTGTCAGTAGTGGCTTGCAAGTTCATGAATTTCATTGGTTCACGCATTTACCGTTGTTGCAGATATCCTTGGAAATCGTGTTGGTGTATTATCATGAAGTAACAACAATGGCAATTGCAGTATTGAAGTGCATTACACTGCTATCCTGTGTCCACCTAGACCCCACTAACTTACCTGTAATTAACAAGCTGATCATGTCTATGAAAAAGGCTAATAGCAGAGTTTTTAACTGATTCACTGATAATATTCACAAAGCAATTGTCAGCATACTCCATTTGCACCACAGTTTTATAAAACAAAAAACAAAGCTAGCAAGAATCAACTATGGTGCATTTAGTGAATTGGCCATTCGTGACGTCCAAATAAATAACAACTGGATATTGTATTAGTTTACCGGTCTTCCGTTTTGAGTGGCGTTATCTTTCCTATAATGGTCAGTGATTTGAAGTGAAGTTGTCTGTATACAGGTTTGCAGTGTTGAAACAGTTAAAGACCCATTATCCCACAAACTTCACCCATGAAGGTTATTTCAAAAGAGAGCCTCTCAAGTTGCAACATAGCATTGAATTGTGAAATGTGAGACCTCTTAGCAGAGGTCTAGTTTCACCCCACCCACAACTGTCCACATACCCAGGCTTATCAAATGCTTGAAATATTCTTAACGCAAACCCCTTACAAATACTGAAAACCCCTTCAAATATTGTAAAGATAAATATAGCCTGCAGTTGATTTAACACCTGAGGCTTTTTGTTTTGTTTTCTTGCTACAATGCTCACACTGTGCTTCAAGACTTTCCCTTCACAGTGAGCAATCAACCCTCAGTACTCACCTGAACCTGACATTCAGTCCTAGGCCTCTCTCAAGTTGAGGCTGCCAATTGAGAGCTGAATTAATGTCCACTGAACTAATTTCCCTTGTCAACATAATTGTACGACATGAGAAGTCTGGTGAATAGGATGGGTATGGAAACACTTTGACGTCATCGTCATTGGTTTCTCAAGTGATGGTTGAAGTGCATATAAGAAATAACTTAAAGGGGTTTATTTTGAAATTTATTTACACATAACTACAATGTTATTATCCATAGTTACAATGTACTTAATGTGTAAACCTAGCCCCCTAACCCTAACCCTTTTCTGATACAACTGTGAAATTGCATATATCGTTCAAAAATATGTAAATATGTGTAAGTACACATTTATTTACTAAGTAACTAGTATGTAAATACATCGTAATTTGAGAACTTAACGTAAAGTATTACACAGTTTTGCTATTCATTGTCTTCCCTGCTTGGATTATATTATCGCATAAAGTCATACTGGTTTTGAGAACCAAATTCTGCACATAATGTACTTCACTTATTTGCAGGTTTTAATGATACAATTACAGGGTGTCAACTTCCTCATAGTCACAATGAAATACAAAGTAGCATTCCAAAGTCCTTACAGATTGCGATATTTATTACTTTACCTTTAAATCTTCAACATTTTTTAATTCATACATATGATGCTAATTCAAAACGGGGTTCTCAGAAGTAATGCCTAAGTCAGTCCGTCTTAATAAATCAGCATAATCCTCTCAAGTGGCACATAAACGCAACTCAGATTTTTTAATATAATCTTTTATCTCCGTGTTTAATTAAACAGTGGTGCTGCTTTCCTGCACCTGGGTATAGCCTGGGGTGTGTAATGAAAACAGGAAGCTCAAAGTGATCACAGAAGAGTCCCATCTGTTTCTCTCCAACTCCTCCCTGTCTTAGCTGGCAGGATTGAATCCTCTGATTGCCTGCGGTGTAGATAACATACGCTGTCCTTCTTTACTGAGCTGATAAACACATAATGCTACTTATGCTGTTCTTTTTGTATCTTGAAACCTGTAATTATAAAATGTTCTCATAAATAGTAATAAACAAACGAGCCAGTGGTGTAGCTAAGGGGGTGGTTTTAGGGGTATGCTAATTAATTAATTTGCAGAGACTTTTGTCTACTTGTCTCTTATAGTTTTACCTGCCAATGATCCTGCCTAAGCCTGTCTGGGAGGATCACTCTTTCTGTAAGTTCAGTTCCATCTCCCTATTCAATAATAGGCTTCTGTTTATTTCTGACACTGCCTGCAATGGCGAGTATACTGAATTTTATTGTATTTTCATATGGTGGACTTCTGGGCTAAATTGTAATATCACTTATACCAAAATCTGAATGCAGGCCTCCTGTGGCAAAAAGCCTTATATTAACCCAAGTCTTGATAATATAGTCCATGACTATTTTAGAGTTATTTGTATTTTCGTGGGTGCATATTGTAGGAACTTGGGTTAACTGATGTCACTATTAGGGGTGTAGTTGTATGTAAGAAGTGATACCACAGTGTGGGTCTTGGTAAAATATATAATTAATGTCAATACCTCAACCATCTGTTGCTGCAGGTGTCTACTGTAACATACTTTGTATATTTATTAAGGCAGCGACATGGAAAGGTGTAGGGTTTCTTCATGCATATAAAGTAACAGACAAGGTTGTGCTGGTTTATTATTTTAACATGTGCTTCATGATTTGTGTGATCTACATTGTATAGTTTTTACAAGTAATTGACAAGCATGTTAATTGTTTAGTAAGTTACTGAATGTGGTCAAATGTGTGAAAAAGTAGGTGGCTTTTCATTCTAAAAATAAAAGTGGAGTTATTGTCATCTCATGTGTGCATAGTGTCAATGGGAATTTATTTTCCAAGAATGCTGACAATGAAAAAGATGACAGACTTTCCATACAATGGGATAGATGTTTACATTATGCACAACCCCAGGTATTTAAAAGCCTTAAGATAGCTTTCCAATTCTTCGTATTCAGTATTTTTTATTTCAAAACAGCCAATTGTCCCTCATGCAGACTGAAATGCCTACTAAGTCATAATGTTTCTATACCATATCTTTACACACTGTATTGTGCATGAACTCCCTCAAGCCAGGAAACAGAATCATAGGAGGCAAGAGCACAGAAAAAAATTAATTAATCTCTGCTACACCCTGATCTATTTTGCCAAAATATTCCCTTGTACATCTCTGTTTTTCATCACCTTAATGAGGGCCTAAAACGTTATATAAAAATGCACATAGAGGAGGCCAACATTTTAAAGTTTAAAATACAAGAGGGTTAAATAAAGTATACAGCAGAAGACAGATTGTTGGACCGTTTGTTTCGAAATATTTTTTTTTTTCTTCGAACTAATCTATTGTTAGAGTGCTTTTCAAAATTTGTAGGCTTCCATGCCTAATTGCTTGAGCCTTCTGCAAAGTTTCAATGCAATATATATTTTTTTCATTGTGTATTTCCATAGAATGACATATACCCAGACATTTCTGAAGCAGTCCAAAGATAACGCGTCTTTATCGGAGCTGCACTGTAACCTTACTATACATTTGATGAATGGTGAAGCTCAGTGCTGCACCTAATTGCTGATTGTAACCATGGTTCTTTACATCAGCTTTCGTTAATAGGACAGTGCTGAGTCATTGAGCTACTGGACTAGAAGAATATTTGATTCATACCCCTAAATATATACTGTAGATAGCAAACCTATGCTTTTACTATTTAAACATGGTGTGAAAGTGGAGGTTGGCAATGTGCTGTTTACAGTGATGAAATTGCTCATGCTGACATTATGAAGTAAGAGTAAACCCCTTTAACAGTCATGTTTCTGTTGTTGTTTTTCTAAGCTTTCAATTCCCTTTTTACTGTTCGCAATCTGTCTGCCCAGGTAGTTACCCTTTCGTAGCAGCAGTTGATTTAGCTGCTAGTTAGTTAGAAATGCAAGCGTGAATTCCTCCTGTCTGCGTGGAGTATGGTTACAAGATGAGGCGATATCTGCTTTTCTGAACGTCTGAACTGTGTTTCATTCCCCGTTTGTTATTAGGTGGCGTTACGATGCGAGTTTGAAACGTACTCAACTCTAAACCTAACATTTATCTAGCTTCACTTAATTTACACTGCAGTACAGTGTGTGGAACCTTGTGGTCTGGAAACTCTAATATTGGAGCAACATAATTCAGGACCACTCAGAAGGATTAAAACCTGTGTAAAAAAGCAAATGGTAAATCACTACATACAGCATGAACAGACAGTGCTCAAATGGCTGTATATTCAAAGTCATAATAATGTTCCTGCTGATGGCCCTAATGCTCTTGTGGCTTCTGTCTAGACACATAGCTGCATTGCAATACATTTTCCATTGAGTCTTTGCAAAACAATACATAAAGTAGTAAGTTAATGAAATTCTCTGTATCCAAATGCCGTAATCCAGAGTGCAATTATAACGGTGTACAAGTCCACCTGTGTACATTGTTGCATGCATGTTGTAAAATCTCAGGAGAGTGCTATAAAACTGCATTATACATAGTCCTAACTCATAAAATTAGAGGGGCAGCTCTAGTATGGATTTATTGCCTCCATAACATAATATACCTCCATAGTTTCTTTTTATTGTTATTATTAAGCTCCTCAAATAAAACTATGAACCACCACATTTTTGTTTTCCATGAAGAGTAGGGCTGGCAGAATAGGACTAACAAGATCAAGATCTGAAAAGCATGTCTCAGCACAGGAGATCCATGAAGGGGTTAGGATGGGTTACTTGTATAACGCAGGGTAAGAATGAAAAAAGGACAGCTGGCTTTATCAGCGAGTTCTTTTACAGTTATTGAAAAGGTGGTTTATATAATGGCTTGTGTGATCAGAGGATCCAAGTGGTACTATTGATAGATAATAGAGTACTGGTTGGATCTCTTCAGAGATCACTAAGCTTTCTAATCTTACCCTACTCAGGTTTTTCTTTTTCAAGCTCTGTGTTGTTGTGGGATTGTTGTGGCTGATGCACTTGGCTTTGCTCCATGCCTATGAGTGCTATAATTCTACAAGCATGCACACCTTGGCATGTGGTATTACTTAAAATTACACCTTTTACTTCAGCTGGCATACTGCTGCCAGACAGTTAGTGGACTTTCCAGTAAATGTTTTTTTTTTTGTTGTTGTTTTTTGCGTTTAAGACCTCAAATGAATCAACATTTTAATACTGGTATTTGAACTTTAATGCCCAAATCAGCAGACCATTTATTACTTTTTCTGTATTAATAAACAAATGCTCATGCCAGACCTCACTGCTTCAGCAAATAACAGTTTTGAATAACTAATGCAAATTTCGTGGTGATGGTGGCTCTTCACTCGCTGACGCTGTAGACCACAGTCAAGGAAGGGGGGCTTAGGGGCACACCAGATTCATTTCATTCAACGAACTGTTGATCTTTGAAATCCTGCCCGTTCTTACATTTTCATTAAAATGATAAGATATTCTAAAAAATAATTCTGAAACTATAATACGACGTCTAGGTTTTGTGGCGCGGTTGCTAAGGATGCCAGATGTGAGACAGGGTGCTTTGTAGTCTGCAGTGTTTGCTCAGTACTTGCTTCTTTTCTGCCAAATCACCAACTCCTTATTGGTAGATAAAGCTGTCAGCATGTCAACACTTAAGCTACACAAGCCATTTCACAGCCTAGAAATCCCCTATGGAGTCCAAACAGATATCGATTCAGATGGTGATGGATTACTTCATTCTCAGAACAAAGAAGATTCCAACAAATGACATTTTATTTTCCAAGTGATCACCCAAAATGGAAACTGATCTATTTTATACCGAGAAGTTGGAGAACCCCCTCGTGATTACATTTCCCTTGCATGAAATGTCCTCTCCAGACGTGCCGTACTGTACTGTGCCAATTTAAACGGGAGACAAAAATGGCTTGCTGCAAATTCCTGTGGTTGGAAAATATTCAAAAATAATATGGCTATGATGTTATAGTGTGATGATCCTCTTTTCCAGGGTGTCATTGTTATACCTGTGGGCCGTATTCATAACACTTCATAGGTCTGCAATATCGGTTCACTCTTTTTTTTATTATTACGGCCCTGTATACAGTTGGGTTCTGAACTACAACACTAGCTGTAGTTGACTGTGACATAAGCAGGCACAATAATGCCCAGCATATCACCCAAGACTCCCAGTATCATTGTATCACAACTTTATTTCCCACCTTTCAGTTAATAAAGCTCCCAATAATGTAATTTAATTTCTACATCTGAGTTTGCTGCTTGAATTTTACTGAACATACAACTTTGCAAGTATTGTCTGTTGATGTTCTGGGGAAAAAGGGTTGCAAAATGAATAGGAATGGCCTTCCATACAGATGGTGATTTCATCAGTGTGGATGATGGATAACCCAGCCACAGGGCAAAGGTTAGCCAGAATTTGTTTGTTGAAAAAAAGAAAAAGATAAATAGATGAAAGATTGGCCACCAAGTTCTACTTATTTCAATCCATCTGGGAATGCCAAGGACCTTCTTGGAAAAGTTTGAAAGAAAAAGCCAAACAATGAAAAGTATTCAATAGCATTGATAGTCATGACTTTGAAGTGCTCTTAAACTAGAAAGATAGAAATGTCTTTCAAATGTATAAACCAGTATTCTTTTAAATTACACTGCAGTGTATGTGTGTTAATACCTTAGAGTTTAAACAGTTACACATTTTACAAGTGTTACACGTTTAAACATTTCCCTAAAAGTTTCACTATTGTCAAATTACACAAGTCACATTTAGAGGTCTCCTGTAATGTTTGTACAGGTTGGATATGTACACTACAAGGTCATTTTTTTTTATATTTGATTCCATATATACATAATGTTGAACATGTAGTCTCATCCACATTATTGTTTTAATAAATTCATAAAAGCAACTGCTTCTCATGTTGGCTTTTATGATTGGTTACAGAAATCCCCAATATGTTTAAATTTAAACATCTAAACATATTTAATCCTAAAGTTTAAATCTTTAGGAAATTAAATGGAATCTCACATGTGCGTAGAATGAGTTAATTTCTAACGTATTTTCAAAATGAAACAGAACAAGGGGAAACTGACCATAGTTGGCCCATGGAACCAATTATGTTAACTATCCAGACATAGCATAGATACAGAAGATAATTAATATGTGTGGAATGTAATGGAGTTTCCTTATTTCTGTGATAAAATGCTCATTTAAACCAACTAGAAAACAGCAGACTATTTTACGCTTTCACACTATTGCAACAAATTAAAAACGCCTCTGCCTGTATCATATTCAACCTCCCCCACTCCTTCCACACCTCCCCTCTCCTCTTCCAGCTACACTGGCTCCCTGTCTATTATCGTTGCCTGTTCAAATTCCTTACCCTTGTGTGTAAATCTCTCCAAGGTCTTGCCCCACCTTGTCTGGCTGCGCTGATCACCTGATCTAATCTGTATCTTCCCACCCTAGTCCAATAAACTTTATTTTTCATCCATTTTCTTGATTGTTCTGTTTTGTTTAAACTTGTAAAGTGCCTTGGCTAAAGACGCTATACAAATATAAATAAATAAAAAATAATTGACAACAAAGAAATCATATCTTTTTGCTTAAAAGCTTCCTCAGAGAGAATTGCTGTCTTTTTTTAATTCCTGTCCCGGAAGAAACTGAAGTACAACTTACAAGGAAATCTAAATTTAAATAAATAACAAATGATCCCTAAAAGCCGTAATAGGTAAATAAATCTGTGGATATTTTAATCCATAAATGACAGTTGTATGTTTTCAGGTTCTATTGCCAAACATTTTTTGATCTGAGTTAAACAATAAAGTCAGTGCATTATGCCCAACAATTCTCTTTATGTCTACCACTGATTATAAGAACCTGCCATAACATGTCTGCTGGTATGACCACTTAGTCATCAAGAACAAATTGGTTTCCAATTTGTTTTAATAGAGATGTGATTATCTATTACATATATTTTTGATGTAAAGCTATTAGTTCTCCAAGCACTCTTAGAACATGCTGGCTCAGAATGCTGTAAGCTGATCAATCTGTAGTGCTTCTGAACAATAGTATTAAACAGGTCACATAGCTGTCCTCTATGACCTCCTATTGCTGCAAGCTGGCTTATCAAGTGATATAGCAGCAAGCAAGCAAGCAAGCAAGCAAGGGAAGCGGAAGCTTTCCATACTAAAAGATCTTGTTTAGTAATGCAAGAGTTCTGAACTAAGGGGTAGTGGTATAGTACAAGGTCCAGAAATAAACCACACTTGAGATGGAGAGCAGCTATGTGTCTGAGGGAGTGTTACCTCTCCAAAAATCTTTAATAGCTGCATTGTCACAGGTCAGTGCTCGTTGTAAGATGATACTATGTCCAGGTTCTTTCTTGACACAAATCGTTAACAAGAATGGAATGCTTGAAAATGTCACGCTACTTTTATCAGTCTCTTAGTTCAGATTAAAATGAGAAATATTTGCAACCACCCTGTGTTTTCCATTTCAGTACAGACATCACTCCAGTAAAGTTGAATTACATCTTCTCCAAGGTCATTCTCCTCCCTGAAAAAATGCACCTTAGCCTTTTATGTTACTTATTACAAGACAAGGTGGTGATTGCAAGAAATTTTATTAAAAAAAAAAAAAAAAAAAAAAAAAAAAAAAAAGTGTGTACAAAGGTGTTGAAAACATATATGGTTGGGATACCAGCTGAAGAAATGTTTTAATAGTATGTTTTAATGTTGCAAAATAAAACTTGATTTTATGAGACAGTGGACCAGGAATAAAGTAAAGCAACCTGTTCAATGCAAAATCCACTTTTAAGTGATCTCCTGTTCCTAATAGCAATGTATCCAGAATAGCATATGCAATACAAAACTGTGCTTTACCAAAGAGTGAAAATAACCTTACCGGTTTTGGCTGTAGGAACTTTATTGTAGATCATGTAAAGTGTTTCATATAGTATGGTATGTATCAAAATGGATGTGCAATTCTGTTTCTGAACCTTGTCCTTTTTGTTAGTAAACACAGCCTCCTCGTTCTGTTTTTGATGTTTTATCCACCCATTACGTTTAGTTATAGGTTTTGTAGTTAGATTTGTAGGTGTTTAAAGGGGTCTATGGGAAACTGGTCCTTTGATAGAGGGCAGGCTAACCACAAACCTACACCCAACAGAAAGTTTCCTCTTTACATGCTGGGGCATTGAGTTCAAGCCCCTACTGAGTTTAACATATTGACCCATCTGCTTAGCTTCAGATATCTGACAAGGTCAGAATCCAGCTGGTCTGGTCACAAATAATAAAGATACTACAACAAATAAATATAATTACCCAAACCTTTGTATTGCTTAGCATGGGGTCTAAATATGTCCTTGACTCACTGGAAAAGGGCCACATTCTTTTTCCCCATCACAAACAAAAACGACAGCACATTTCAGGCAGCTGCAAGGAATGCTACAATGATATGAGCCATTGGTAGAATGGGATCCCATTGGTTACATTTTCATTTTGTGACATACAGTAGCAGAAGTATTACTGATACACACTGGTATCCATTGCAGAGCTATATTAGTTCCAGTGTGCAAATGCACTATATGGCATTTTAGCTGATAAAGGACTTTTATGTTCATAATGTCTTCACTATTATCAGTAGCAGAAGCTTACACTTCTTAATACATTTTCTTTAGTTAGTCTTTGTCTGCTCTATTATCTAGGCTGGATATGTTCTATGAATTGGACCCGTGGGAATGTGATGCTGTGCATGCTGTGCACACATGCTGTGCACCTTCCAGTTAATAGAAATACATCAATATCAGCCTTCTTATTTATTACCACGTTCACGTCTCAGTCCTGGTCAGTATGCAAAACTCCCATTGTACTGTATATCACAAGTATGCTTGCTGTCCTTTGAGATATACTGATTTGTTTTTGATTCTTAATAAGATGCATTTTTCAAAACTTGGAAATAGATTTCCCAGCAGCCTTTGATATTAATTTGCACTCACTTGTGTCTAAAGCACATAACTACATGGATGGAAATAAGACTCCTATGGCATAGCAGTTTCACACATTCCAGGTTTTAATATGAGGTTGATTATCCACAGTGAATAGTTAACAAGCTCAGGTGTGTCTTATTAAACTCATAGTTAAACCAGGAACGGATCAATCCACTATGCAAAGTATTTGTGTGGATGGAGAAGTGTTTATCATTGTTTAACTATCAGTCAAAAAAGAATTATTAATAGTATAAAATTTGTTCCAAATTCTATATACGCCATGTCTGTTCTTTCTTTACTCACAAACAACATACGTTACATCCATACTGTACATATTGGGGAACAAGTGCTTTTACTAATGAAAGGAATCTACAATACTTTTGCATGATTCACAAAACAAAGTTCACATTTGCGAGCCATGTCTAATGACCTCCCTCCTCTTTCTTTTCTTAATAATCACTATGACTGGGCATTCAGCCACTGTCTGAATTAAATGTCACAAGAATGCACAATAGAGCTACATTAGAGCTGCTAGCTGATGAAACCCTTATTTTGTGTTTGATGCTAGACTAATTCATTTAATTGACAAAAAGCAGCTGGTTAAGGTAGGCAGGTAAACAGTGAAGAATAAATATTCAAGTCTTATATATTAAAAACAGGAAGATCTTTAAAGTATTTTTACTTGTAAAAAACAATACATTTACTGTTGTTGCTCGTTTACAGCATTCCCCGTGAGACATCAGATTTTAAATTGATTGTAACTATTTTCCTTTTTAAATGTTTTATTTTAAATACCAATTCACTTCAGCAAATTTCAAGGCTTTGTGTCACTGAACCACATTACTACATAGTGTATTGAGGTTGCAAGTACAAGCCAATGAGCTCCCTAGCCAGCTCAGACTAGCTGATAGCTAGCAGGACCAGCTCTGGACAGCTTCAAACCAATGCTGACCACTGCTGGAATTTGAAGCTACTTGAGAAACTAGTGGTTTGCTGTAAAGCAACCTGATGTATCCAAATGAGATCCTACCCCATTTGTTTTAATACTCTTACCCTGAGATAGTGCAGCACACCTAGTACAGAGATCATGGGCCTTGCAGCACTGCTACTGCCCACAGGAGAAATGAGAGCATTATAATTTACTTGTTTGCTCGTTGAATAACATCAAATGACTTTGAGCAGTGGTGAAATTTACAACCAGCTGTATTTATGAATGCATTAATGTACCTTAAGTATGTATTCCAGGCCAATTACACTGACAAAAAGGACTGTGTGGTATGAATATACTGTGGTACTAACTGAAACTACTCACTTTAGGCCTCTCTCATTGTCAACCTCCATGTTTATAGTCATCATTATGCAAAACTTCCTTAATTGTTTCAGTAAAGCACCCTCTGTTTTTCCTGTGTTGCTATGCATGATCGCTGCTGTTTTCTAAAGCATGCTTGTGTAGACCCCAGTAATTAAGGGGGGGGGGGGGGGGGGGGGGGGACACGACACCATTGATCTAGGGAGTGTATTGAAAACTGAGTGTTCTGTGTCCAATAATAGTCTTACATGTAATCATTAAAGAATAGATACATCTGCAGGGCTGAATACCTGTCATTTTGCCATGGTAACTGTATTGTCATGTGTTATTAGTCCTCAGGGGAATGGCTGCGGCACAGACAGAGGAAAGAGCTTGTGTATGGTTTCCAGTGCTGGAAAAGCTGTCTGCAGACCTTTGTATGTAACTGGTGTTGAAAGCTCAATGAGGATGATCGAGTGTTGAGAGCTAATTTTTCAAAGAATTGGTGTTAAAAGAAACAGAAGACTGTGTGGGACGGCTGGGAGTGAGAAACAAATATATTTTGAAGATACTATTGGAATGGTTTCCCAAAAGAGAATTCAGCACATTTTGAAAATTGCTGTTGGCTTATAGTGATTGCATGTTTCTTTTTCTTGTTGCTGTGAGAATCAATTTGACCAGTATCCAGCACTGTATACCAGTATTTTTTAAACACACTGTACAGACCATGCTTTGAAAGCTGAACTTTATATTTCTAGATGGTAATTTGACAGAGGAAATCCCTTTGTCCTTGTATGAGGTAACCCTTTGTATCAGCCATGATTTTACATAAACACAGGATTACATAACCCCTGCATTACTCCTTCTCAAAGTCTTTCTAAAGCCTTTCTAACCCCTTAAGACTGTTGCATTACAACTTCATACAGCCAGGCATACAGCATGCCAGATCATTGCATTGAATGGTGGGTGTGGCTGGATTGGGTGGGTGGCTTGGGAATGTAACCCTGAATGAACCTATCCATAATGTAGTATGTTTACTTGTGACTTGAAATACATTTGTTGAAGGGGGTGAATGGTAATAACTGTACCATAATGTATTTAAAAAAGTTCCATAATATTTAGTTACACAGGAGTAGGTAACATCAATGAAAATATTAAGAGTACATGTCTGTTTTTTTTTAAAACACTGTACTGTATGCTGTATTTTCTTGTTTGCATTGGTACACAAAATCATTCATGGTTTAAATAAACAGGATTAAAAAACATTTAGGAAACCCTTTGCCTGTGATGAGAAACTGATGAGATCTCTTGTGAAAAAAAAAAAAAAATGGACCTGAGCTGAATTTGACCTACAATTGTATCCCAAGTTCTGGCTCTTGCAGCTCTGCAAAACATTTATGTAGGTCTGATATCATGGGGTTTGCAATAAACACACACCCTGGCAAACATGTATTTTGTAAGGGATAAAGAGTGATATGTGAATCTGTAAAAATAATTCACTGGATTATATTCTCACTGATTCAAAACTTTGAGTTGTTGATGCCACGTAAAACATTTCTTCCTAATTGATACTTTTTCAATAATGAGATTGAATTGATTGTTAATTTGGTAATTGGATTTGGTTTTACTCTTGTTATGTTAGTTTAAACAATTAAAATGTGTATCTCTCCCATTGCATGAACGTTGTCAAGAGTTTGAGTTTGAAATCCCACTTACACAGACAAAAGTGTCTGTTGCAAGTGAAGATAGTCGCAAGGATTATATTTTAGATGTACAACATGAAAGTGGCATTACAAATATAAAAATGCAAAAAACTATGGAATGTGAACTGGGAATGGAGAGTAAAGTTATTGATCATTTTGCTGAACCTAAAACAGATATAAATAGACTTAAATATCATTGCTAGCAATTGTTGTTTTCGAGAAGTACTCAAAATTATGAAAACTTTTTTTTATGTTGATGTATAATTGCATTACTCTTCTTTACCAAATATGAAATGCTTAACTGAAATCACTAGCCCTTTTCTATGTTCCTTGTTGATTTGTAGCACAAACTGTGGATTTGTTAATCAACAATATACCTGCCCTGCACTCCCCTTTTCTTCAAAGGCAAACAGACACTTTTAGTTAGAAGATTTGTACAACGAATCAATAAAAAGGGTGATGTCACAGAAATGTTTTAATGATGATGTCATATTTATGAAAAAAAACACAACACATGTGCTGCTATTTCAGGTTTTTTATTTACTTCCTTTTGGGTTGCCCTTCACAACTTGTGTTTCCTGGTGCTGTATTGACTGATCATCAGCATGTTCCGGGTTCATGGAACTTTGTCTGCATGCCCTTGAACCCTCTTACATCACATGTCATGCTTATTCATCAATTACCTGCTACTGACTGGAATGATTAGAAGCTAATCACTGAGGCCCTTTGTTGTTATATGGACTAGATGTCACACTTGCGCATAGTAAGGGTGGAAGCAATGCTGTTCCTAGGACTTAAATGTTTGAAATAGCTTATGCTGATTCCAGAATAGTTTTAATATGAAAATATATGGCTGTGTAATGTGTGCTGCTTAAAACCATAGTATCTGAGAATTACATGGGGAATGCTCATCATGAACATTTTATCTGATGGGTATGTATTTCTTAAGATATGGGCATAATTACAAACAATATATAGTTTTTTTGTAAAAATAAAGTATTAACAGTACAGGGTGTGGGACAGAAGATGAGAAGCTACAAATTTAGGTTATATATTTAGGCTTATATATGTGGTAGCTCATCTGAATATGTTGAAGGTAATTTTACCTCAACTAATTCACACTACCCATATAATGTATGATCGTCACATATGTGTAAATTATACCCAGGTGTGATGTAGCCTTAGAGCTAGAGCCGAGAACTGCAAGACACTATATAATTTCTTAAAGAAAAACACAAGACACAGACGCAAAACTAATTGCTGTTAATATTGATTTTAATACAATGTCAAGCGTCTAAAAAAGTCAGTTTCAAAGAATACAAAATGAGTTTTCTGTTTGTAATTTAGTTTACTTTAACATCAAGCATGCTAAAACAGCAACAGTGGAAGCTATTCATGACTTAATTAGCGGTGTGTTCTGTTAGAAGATCTGTGTAAAAGCCAGGATGTTGCCAAATTTTTCTTCCAAGTAGCCAGGCAATAGGCAATCAGGCAGTTACAATGTTATAGCTTTGACTATGTGAGCTACCGAGAACATATAAGTTAGCTATCTTTTGACACCTTTAATGCCTTGCAAGAATACAAATTCAGCCCCTTGTCACTTTTTTTCTGGCATCTAGCATTTTCTTGTGAGATATCCCTCAGGCAAAAATGCTTCACTAAATCTGTTTGTTGTGCCTTTGGAGGTAGCAGCATGCGTTGTGTGTGGTGAAATCCATACACCTTCCAATTGTTTCTGGCAATACTTTTGTATAGGGGGAGTGCTTGGTATCATCTTACTTTTCCCCCAGGACATGTCACATGACCCTGCAGTCTGTGGATTCAGGCAAAGTAGGGTAGTGATGCATAGCCAGGTTTTTAAAGCTCTCAATGAGAACCACATGCAGGATGAGGGAGGCAGGGCACTGACTAAGCCAGCCTGACTAAGAGAAGCTGTGCTGAAAGAATCCCTCTCACATTTTCACAAGGCAGCAAAGGGGACAGGACCTGAGAGGAAACCCTGCAACCCTGAAAAAAGGCAAACAAAAAAAACACATTGTATCCTTCCTGGAAACTCACACCACCCCAGCAGGATTGTTAAAGAAGAAAGACTCATTTTTAGTCACCAGAAACAAGAGTTTACTCAAGGGGTTGACTGCAAAAGCTTTTTTACTAGCAACATGTCGAGTGCTATTGTGAGAAGGAACTCCAGCAAGATAGGTTTGCAAAACCTCTTAAGGTGAGTGGATACCAGTGTTCTGGGACTATTGTTTTGTGTAAATGATGCTTGGTGAGTTGGTTCTGAGTTGCATGTTTTTGCTACTTGTCAACAAGGCTCTGCAGGTTTAAACAGAGCCTTTAGTTCTGAAATGAACAAAAGAAGGAAAAGAGGTGGCTCAGGTAGACACAGAGTGGTCTGGCTCGCAACCACTGTGATACTGTAGGGACAGGTAGTGTTAGAAAAAAAAAAAAGGTTTCAATGCTTTCTGCTAAGGTAAAACAATTACAGATAAAATTTATATAAAAATAAAACATGTTTAAAATGTTTAAAATATATCACCATACTAACGTTTATATTCAAACTATTATAATCGGTTTCCTGTTTATTAGGCAAAGTTATGTATTTATAAAATATCTTAAAATATACACATCTACAGGTACTTCTAGTATTCTATATTTCTGTTTTAAATTTAAAACTGACCAATGGGTTTTATGATAATAAAGCCTATAGATAAAACCTTTAACCTAAATGTGTATCCTTAAGTGTCTGTAAGTGTAAACAACACACTACAAAAAAAAAAAAAAAAAAAAAAAAAAATGTTGTAAAATTATAAAAAGTATAGCGCAGTTTTATCCCAACCAGCAAGATATATTTAATAGTAATAATCTACGTGTTCCATTTTTTGGTAAAATACACAAATGTTTTTTACAAAATTAAATATATCTCTTTATCACATGATAGGCAATATTGTTGTTTTTTATTTAGAGAGATAAAATTGACCACAATGCATAGATTAACCTCTAGGCTGAGGTTTAAGGTCATATTTGACAGCCTGCAGTGTTTTATTCTGAGTGATTAATAGGTATACCTATTGGAGCTTGTCTTCCAGTCTAGATTAAACAGCCACTGCAAAACCACCTTTGCATATGTGTCTCTGAACTAATACCTTTCAACAAAACCCGTGTGTCTTAGACACAGCTTTTCAAATTAAACCCGGAATGTGACCCAACTCACATATATCAAAGTTTATACTGAGGTGGTATACAAAGATTAAGCTTTTGTTCTGTGGCATGTGCAATACTCTCTACTGTACTGCACCTTTGAATACCTACTCACAAATCAAAGAGGATTAATGAAACCAAAGGAAAACAAAGATGGTTTATTGTTTAATGTTTGTGTCCTCTTCAGGCACCAGATAGTCATAAAGCAGGTGAGAGAACTAGAGGGGGAGAGAAAGAGTGTAAAAATAACTCTGCAGTTATTAAAGAAATATGATTTTCTAGGAATTCCTCTTTTTGCCCTTTTGCTGAGTCTCTTTGTTCCAATACTGTACATCAGCACATCTGGTCTGGCTCTGGAGTTCCCCATTGTTACCATGTCTTGAATATATACAGTGTATATAATATATATTACAAGGGGAGTGGCCTTTTTATTTGGCAGATGTCACAATTCTCTACAGTCACTGTCTTCCACTATTTGTTATTCCTAGCTTTTAACCACACGTGTGCCAATCTGTAGGTGTTTTCTGAAAGACAGGTTGGTCACTCAAGGGGAGTGGCCTTTTTATTTGGCAGATGTCACAATTCTCTACAGTCACTGTCTTCCACTATTTGTTATTCCTAGCTTTTAACCACACGTGTGCCAATCTGTAGGTGTTTTCTGAAAGACAGGTTGGACAGTGAGATACAGATATCCTAACTAGTTTGACACCCACTACTGTATTATGCCCCTTTCAAACTTTTATAAAGCTTAATTTCTACTAGTCATACTGATTATCAGCCATCTAGGTCATACTGCTTACTTAATAGGTCATGTGGGTCCATTTTTTATTGCACAAGATTGTCTCATGATAGGATGCATTTATGCAGTTACATATTTGTAAGAAGTATTGACTTTCCATGTGGAACAATCAAGACTCCCTCTTTTGCTGTCCAAGTATCAATGCTGCCCAACCATGCTCATTTCAGACTTGAATCTGTTAGGCATAAATCAAACCCTCCATCTCTTATTCCTTAAAGCTCAGGACTAGTTTGCCGCCATCCCCTTTTAAACTCTACGTTCCCAGTTTTTGTAATACGTAAATGCAGAACATGCATTAAAAAGACAAATATACTTTTCTTTCTAATTCATGTTGGTTTTAAGTAATACAATAGTGAGGGGAAGTTTATAAAATTTCAGACAAACAGTGCTGATGTGGAAACAACATTGGAGTTCACACATAGCTTAGCATTGGTACATATCTGGGTATTTATGTGTCTTTAAATGTGGTTATCACCATTTCGTAGAAACTTCTCTTCCTAAGTATGTTTGTCATGTTGTTTTGTGGAACTCAGTTAAAATAATCTGTGTTATTGGTAGTGTTGCCTACACCCTTTAAATTCTAGAGCTACTTAAATTCAGGGCTTCCCAATTCTGTTCCTGGGGACCCACTGTGTCTTCTGGTTTTCATTACAACAAAGTTCTTAATTATTTCATTAAACCTTTAATTGAACTAATAGTGTGCTTAATTAGACCTTTTTAATTGTTCTCCGCTCTTAAAAAGCTGTCAATTTCCTGTTATTTATAAAATTGTATAGTTAACTTGAAATCTGCAACTGTTCAAAAACTGAAAACAATTAAAAAGGTCAATTAAGCTAATGAATAGTTATTTTAAGGGTTCCATTAAGTAATTGAGAACTTAGTTGGAATGAAAATCAGAAGACACAGTGGGTCTCCAGGAACAGGATTGCGAAACCCTGACTTAATGCACCCAGTGTACCAAGCAGCAAGCATGCTGAATTTTCTATTCTTTTAAAAATGGAGGCAAGGTCAATCTAGCATGAAAAAAAAAAAAAAAAAAAATATATATATATATATATATATATATATATATATATATATATATATATATATATATATACACACACACACTCAGCATTATACTGCCTGGATAATAGATTTTGTCTGTTTTATTTCTCTACTATGACATTCCTCTGTCAGTCTGAGCTGTTGTAGTGTGTAGTGTTTTGATCAATAACACTTTGAAAGATGATTTGTGCTGTAACACAGAGCACCTCCTATGTTAATGTAGTCCGTCATTGGTTCTAAAATACCACCATTTGTTCACAGTTTATTACTTATGTGGAATAGAAGTATGCTGAGTGGTAACATCTGTATTGTTGTTTGACATTGTTGTTATTGTTGCTAAGACCGTTGGAAAGTGATTGATATCCCTTCTTCTCTGTTGGATGCATGAGATGAGATAGTTTTCTATTCACTAAAAGGAGACATTATGTGGAGCCTGTGTAACTTTAAGTGGTTATGGTTCTTTAAAAAGATAACAGTCAGCCTCACTGAGACTAAATACACACAAAACGTGATACTCAATCATCACATCATGATATGCTAGTTATTTTAAAACTTCACAGTTTAATATCAAAAGTCGTAGTAAAGACATAAAGAACTATACATATAGGCCTTTTTATATTCTACTTGAAGGAATATGAATGTCTTTATATAAATAAACATTACATAGTAAAATCAATTGAGAATCCAGATGTATTCACGGCTAATTTGCTCAAAATATAAACTGTATATTTATAACAAACAAATAAAAAATGAAAAGCACCTTTAACATATCATCCACTCTGTGGCTTTTAGTTGCAGCTGCATTCTTGAGGAGGAAAGATAACAGACAGCTATACATAGGGGGCCTAATTGATCAAGTTCTTACAGTATATGTTATTTTGTCATTGTATTATGGGTAACGTATTGTCTGAAATCCTCTTGCAATGTATCCAATGCAACTTTAAAAAACCCTGATAAGTTATTGTATCATAACGTCAGCTGTGGAATTGTATTTGGCTCAGTGTCCTCTTTCCAAACAAAAATTGTTGTGATTACCCAATTTTGATTTCGCTTGGCTGACACAAACGGAGTCAGGAACAAACAGGTATATGTCTGACAAAGCCTATAGCTGCTATTAAAACAAATTGAGCCATCAGTATTAAAACGTGCAGAAAAGATGCCTCCTTATCCCCCCAGATTCTGATACTATCAATACTTTGTGCTAATGACAGACACATAACACGTTAAAGGAGTTTTTCCAAGTCTCATCACAATTGGATAAATGGTTCACTCTAATTCCAAAAAGAAACTCATATTTGGTTGCAGTTGCAACTGCTGCAGATGCAAGCACCTGATCAAGTATGTGGTCAAAACGAACATGCCACAAACATGTTTATGAAAAGGCTCATAGACAGGTCAGGTCAGACTTGTACAACATGCTCATTTTAAGAACCATTTCAATCTGAAGCTTTATAAGACATTGAAAAGGATAAGAGTTAAACTGCAGTGCAGATGTGGTCTTTAATTACCATCAGGAAAGGAACTGGGGAGTTGCAAGACCTCAGCTGATCCTTCAATCCAACAACTGGAGTTTGTAGGGATGCTATCTAGCTTATTACCAAATATTTTGGCGAACATGACTTAACACTTCTGCCAAATGAGCAAATGTAAAACTTTCCACAGGCAAACCCAGAACAAAAGCGTCTTCTGATACAGTTCAGAATGATTATTTTCTTGAATTTTACAAACCAGCAGACAACAGACCTCAACCCTTTCAGTCTCTTTGTATTGCTTAGAAACTTATAATTTTCTTGTACAATGTATTGTAAACCTGTCAGCTGAATTCAATGGTTCTCAAACAGGCATTGTCATTTGATACTTGCCCACCACGAGAAGAATGTTCACATTACAGAAGAATTAACTAAATGTGTCTTTGCCAGACTTCACAACACAGATACAAATTCAGAACAAAAAATAAATAAAAAACTATTTTTGCTGGAAAATTTATGACAGCAGCAGCATCCTTTGATACAAGGCTTCTTATGGGGTAATGACTATGGATGGCTCCCAAAGCAGCCACACGTTTCACTTTTTGTCTCTTACCTTCTCCAAAACATTTGTCAGCTAATGATAGTGTACTCTTCTAAAGTAGATGTGTATGACTTGAAATTTTTCAGTTAGAATTGTGATGACTTTTAGTTACAGTGTATAGTTTAAAATATTTAAGCTTCCTTTAATAAAAAGTGTTACTGGGATATCATTGCAAATTTCTTGAATCGTAGGTTTAGATTGTACATTATTACATGTCAGGGATCTTCAACAGGCAGGGGAAGATAAAACCACTTTATTTACACATACTTTTCCACTGGTGGCGATGAACATACTAATCTCTTGAGGTAATTTATTGTACACATTTTCTTTTATCTGGAGGAATTGCTAGGGAGTAAGTATACTGGGCTCTACAGACAAAGATAACCTTAAAGAAAAGTCCTCTATAGGCCTTGAACATCCCACTATAGGCTTTGAACCCATTAATCACATTACCATTTAACATGTAATGTAATACCATCTGGCTATATAACAGTGCTCTGATTCTGTTTAGTTTTGTACATTATTCAAGCATGACGATACATGTTTGTGAATAAAAAAATTCCATGGTTGCAAGTCATTGTAGGTCAATAACGTGACAATGAAAGGATTCTCAGACTGTGGAGTGAGTGTTTTTTTTTTTTTTTTTTTTGATGTAGTAATGGGCAAGTTGACTCCTATTTTAATTTGAAGCTAACTGCAACCCTTTTATAAACATATATTTAAGCGGTATAAGTATATGATTTAAAAATAAATGGATGGAGTCCAGCTATCCCCACTTTAGCTGTAATGTTTACAGCTAAAAAAATTGCACAGCCCATATTACAGACAACTAATACATTTAATATAGCTTTTGGCTTCGTGTTGTCTTGTTCTTGTTCTTATTCTTGATCTTGTTCTCCTATTTGATTGTACATTAATTGATAGCCTTGTTTTCATAACTGTGAGTTGTTTTTGTCTGTAAGATGGGTATTTTTTATGTCTCCTATTTGTGTGGTTTTAATAATATACCTATGTATAGGGTGATAAGAAAGTGAATTTACCACATCAACACACCATATCATTAAACATACTTTCTAATCACCCTGTATATTACTTATATATATATATATATATATATATATATATATATATATATATATATATATATATATATATATATATATATATAATATATATATATAATTATACATATATATTGTATATTTGCACATAATATATTGTATATTATGTGCAATACTTTCTTACTTATGTTTACCTATGTATATAGTAATCAAAGCCTTAAGTGTAACTTGTAGTGTTTTTTTTTTATGAAAAGTCCTTATTATTTAGTAAATAAAAAAAAAAAAATGTAAACGTACATACATGAAGTTGCTATATTGGAAAATATGGACAAGCTTGTATTTGCATGAGCAATATAATACTGATGTGATACAGGTATCTGCAATTTTTTAGTTATCAGATGGAGTGCATATAATGTTTCAGATGGAAATTATGTCACATTAAGATGATATTCTAAAACTCGTCTCAAATAGAATCATTTAAACTGCTTTGAGTACATTTTACAGAATTAAAAGCTACATCTTGTTCATTTAAAAAAAAAAAAACAATGGTGACTCTTAACTGTATTTTTCCATTGCCTTCTATTAATCTGTCTTATTGTGAACTTTACCTTTGCTTCACCCACTTAACACAGAATCTCTAAATCAGAGACAACTGACCCTGCCAAAATCTGTACAATTTAAATGGGCAGTGTGTAAGGAAGTATGGCAGTAAGGACGAGGGTTTTTTAAAAGCAGACTTTAACTATACTGAGAGTACCCTGTGACAAGTACAGGCTGCATCTTGAAAGTTATTGTTTGCCTCTGTGGTGTGTGGCTACATTGCTGAATGGCCATTCAAAATCCAATAATATACAAAGTGTGGGTAGTTAGTTTGGCTTAACAAATTGTATTTTCAGTTATATAGATAGAACAGAGGATGAATACTATTTATGCTAACATAATGTAAATATTTGCTGCACTTCAGTGAGTGTAACCTCTATCAATTTATCCCGGTGCTCCTCTGAATAAACTGCACCACAGTGTCACACATTTTAAAAACAGCAATGGGAGCCGCCAAGCAGCTGGTTACACTGTGTGAAATCAACTGTCTCTGGGAACCATTTACTCCTACAGAAAGTTAAGGGAACATCCATCCCCTCCAGCACAGTTCCACAAACCCTGATTGTGCGGCTTGGGAAATCTGCTTCTCCAGACCCAAACCTAATTACATCAGGGATGTGACCTCTCAACCTTTTCCTGTAGACAGCGTGTTGATCTAGTCAACTGGCTAGAACTTGAATAACATGAAAAAGCTGAACTAAAAATGGTAAGAAATGCACTCTGTTTATCCTCTAAACTAATTTGACCTGAGCCAAATTTTAACCTGAGACAAAAGGTTAGTGTAACCCTCTCTGCCACCTTGCCACCTGCAAAATCCAGTTTCTTTTAAAGACTATAAACCGCCTGCATTGTGGCTATTGGGGTACCCTGAATTCAGGGTTTCTGGAACAAATTAAAACTGCATTATTGTCCATCCATATTTTGGTTTAGTTAAAGTGGTTTTGAACCAAAGTAAACATATACTGTTTCCTAATTCCCAAGGCACAGATGGGAGTCCTGCTGCTGTTTTCTTGGAGCCCAAGAGAAAACGAGGGCAGCATACAAGTAATTAACTTAAAAACATTGTTCACAGAAAGAGCTTTGTTGTGGTATCCATAGTTGAACATTTTTACCTGATTGTATTACACTTTCTGATGCTTTACTGTTGTTTTGCGTTTCTCAGCTGTGTTTTGGCAAGCTTGCTCTACAATTTACTACCTTGGAAAACTGCATTCAACTTTTAAAACAGAGGTAATGATGTTGGTCCTTGGCTGAGGTTGACTTGATCTGCTTCTGCTTTTTGTCTAAAATGAAGGAAATAATAATTCCCATTGGGACCAGCCTTAGCTGCTCAGTCTAATATAACTCTCTGGAGAGGAGGTGATTGTTGCCTGAAGTTTAATCACATTGAAAGCATGTGAAATGTTGCTGGGTCCATCTTAGCTAATAGGTATGAAAACAAACCAACCTGAACCACATGAACAGTAAATTGGATAAGATAAACTATAGAATTTCTGCACACCTTTAAGGTCAGCAAAGTATGTTAAGAATTATACCAATTCCCGACACCCCTAGCATTGTTACAGTGCCACTGGCTCAAACCTGTTTAAAAAACATTTTAGACATTTGACCTATTATGCCTATTGTTTTTGCCACATTGGCCCTTAATGATTTTGCTAATATATTGTATGGCATGAAAATACTTTATGTAGATTTTTATTTTTTTGTTATTGCTTCTATTGTGTCTCGTGGAATTGTTCAATGCATGCTATTTTACTCCTTGAAAATAGTGAATCAAAAAGAGTTATGCAACTATACACTTCAAAGTCATACAAAAGTCATTTGAATCAGAACAGAGTGTCTAGTTGCACAATAGTGAATCTTCAAGTATACTTTCCCAGCTACTTTTTGTCTGTCTGCTTCAAGCAATAATTACGATTGAAAAGCCTTGTTTTGGTTGCTAGCAACAATGTCAACAGAGATGAAGGACAGCATTTGTTTGGGATCCTATTGGGAACATAATGTGCTGGAATGTATCGGTATATGAAATTACAGACAGAAGCAGCACCAGTGTGCACCAGGGGGCGAGACCAGAGATATATAAAAAGTTCATGATTGTTATCGAAACCATACTAAAAATCTTTGCTGAATTGTTACTGGACTGTTGCTGAACTTTGTCAATCTGAAGCATGGCTCTGTCTGAAAAGTAATTTTAACACTACCAAAACTTTTTGTAGAATCTTATACAGTATTAAAGACCTGTGAGCCAGCTGCTCTTAATACTCTCTTATAAAGTCTATAATCTTCTTGGTTTTTTTTTTCAGTTAGCCTATTTCAAAAGCATTTTCCAACTTCATAAATCAAACCAATGACTAGAAACAGCCTTTCACAAGACTGTTATGGTGAAACACCCTTTAATGCCACTAAATAAAACCAGGCAATGGACCAACATCTTAGTATATTAGATGGTTCCTCACACTCTGGATTAAGAAAGATGAATTTGCAAGCCTTCCACAGTCAGAGGCTAAACTTTCTTCTCAATGTTATGCATTTCCATTGAACAAAAGCCAGCTAAAAGAGAAAAAAAAATAAAGAGTGCATTCTCATGAGGATATCTTGATGATAGCAGGCTCCTAGTGTATTAGCAGGATTATATTGATTTCCTTGTGTTAGCTTTTGGAATATAGCCAGAGTAAAGCCTCCAAGGTTGTGTTGCTGCATTTTCAGTTCTGTACAAACAAGGTTTTATTTTAGTTTTTCACCCAACCTTCCTTTCATAAAAATAATTTTCCACCTTTACACCAGATGGGAAATGTGAGGCAGGTGGGGCTGGATCAGTGTCTCCCTTGGAACCATTGCCTATTTGTGGGCCACTGACAGTGCCAGACATGTAGCTGCCTTGCTGAAAGCCAGTCTCCTGGGGTCTCCCCCTATTCAGCCCCACTCCAGACAGTCTGTAATCCTTTTTAATAAAGAAAGTGACACAACAGCCACCTTACACATGGTGCAGGTCTGGGAAGCTGCTATCTACCAGATCCCATCTTGACTTTGAAGCTTTACTAACTTCAAAATAACAGCAACTAGCATGTCCCATTGCTTTGCTCACAGTCTTCCATGTTATCCTATAAAATCTGTTTTTAAATCTGCATACCCTTATAAATGTTTCCCATTATAAAAGTATGGCAAACTGTAATAAAGCACAGTGAAAGCATGGTTAAGCACAGGTAAGCATTGTAAAACCCTGAGGGGTATGGTAAAGCATATTAAAAAGCATGGTAATCTATGGTAAAGGCATACTATAAACATGAGGAAACTACATAGAAAAATTCTAGTAAATTTGTACAAGTGTTACCCAATTCCCTGTATTTTGTTATTTTTATACTTTCCTAATCCTATTTTGGCTTCTTATTTGTTTCTAACTATGTTGTTAACATGTAATTGATTCAAGTGTAATTATACATGTTGCATATTGCACTTGTGGCCCAGAGTAACACAGAAACAGAACTAATTGACTGTACTGTATCTGAAAATTGTGGTTAAGTATAGTAATGCTATGGCAAAGCAATGCTAAGCCAAATACAAGTGTGGTAGAACTTAGAGAAGCATGGAAAACACTATGCAAAGTATTTTAGATTGTGTGAAATTAACCACTATATAAAATATGGGCCAGTATAAAGTGCAAAATTATATATATATATATATATATATATATATATATATATATATATATATATATATATATATATATATATATATATATATATATATATATATCTCTTACACTTTAGTGCTAGTCTGATCGAAGATTTAAGGACAAAGCATGAGTGTCAATTCTATTTATAGTTCTTGAAACTTGTCTTCCTGGTTTTAGCCTTGGTTTTTTGGAAGAAACAATATACATTTGAACTGAGATTTTCAGATGTCCATCATGAAGAACAAAAATATGTTATTTGTGTAAAATTGTCTGTAAGAACAGGACTAGCTGAGAAAAAACACCTTCGGTATCCATAGAAGACATCTTGAAATCTCAGCTCAAAGTTATCTTGTTTCTATAAAGAATACATGTTAACAGGTAAACTAGCTAAGATCCAAGTGTAATACTAAAGAAAGGCTGCAGTGTCAGAATTTTTTGTCTCTGTGTGTTTTAATTGTATGTTACTGGGTTTATTAAATCAACAGTTTATTTTGCCTTCACAAAACAAATTGCACTATGGTGTAAAGACCATGAAACTGTAAATCTGGCCATTAATTCAGAGGTGAAGAAAGATGAGAGACAGGCGAGGAAACGTGTGCAAAAAATGTTTTTTAAAACTGATCAGACTGCTGTTATTTAAGTTCCCATGGCTTCACCACTATGCCCACCGATCACACAACTGGAGCGCCAGAAGAAATGTGTCAAATAAGTGGGCTGTGGGATTGGGTGGGGTTGAAATCTGCCCTCATGGTGTAAAAGTCTTGTAATAAATACAAACATTCCTGTGGGTCTAGGAGTGCTTTACATCAGATCTGATATTTGAATCATCGAAGTCGCCCCATTCATGATAATGCATTGATTCACCATGCTGCTGCTTCAAGTGCTTAAATTACATTTCTCTCAGTGTAGGCCATAATAGATTTGCTTGTGGAACAACCCTCTTGGGAGGCCAACCAAGGGAGGTAAACACAGTGACTTAAATGTTTCAGATTTTAGTTTTATTTCGATCTGTTTACACAACATAGGCGCTAAAACCAAAAGCTAATATACAGCTATGCATGTACACCTCTTATAACTATGTCTCCATGTCTTATTGCTGATCCTTGAAAAGTACTAGATCTTTGGAGGGTGCAGTTGTGGGTTACATCCTAACTAAATTTCATGGAACTTTGCTCTGAAACTCACTGATTCTTCTTCTTTCCCTGACAGGCTGACAGCTCAGAGGAGTATAGAAGATGAGGAGGAGATAGCAAGAGAACGCCGTCGCAGGGCTCGAGAGGGGTTAGGAAGCCAGAGCAGCTTCTCCAGCACCAGCCTCACTTCCCCTGATAATGTCTCACCGGAAGAGGATGGGCTGTAAGTTCTCAACAGATTCATGGGAGGGGTCTTTAAGGAATACCTGGGAGTCCATAGAATGTGACCCGCTGATTGCAGCAGTAGAGGTCTGTGCAGGACATAGCCAGGCCAAGCAAGAAGGTTATTGAGGCAGGGTGTTGTCTATTGCAGGGATCGGGGACACCAGATGTTTAACTGCCTGTAAGGTCCCAGTTCCAGTCACTATTTGGTCTGTGTGAGACATCTGAATTGCATAACATAATGACACATCTGATGCTGGTTTTACAAAGGCAGTACTCACATTTTTAACAACTGTGTTTGCCAAACTTTCAGAGAAGTAACAGTGATCTCCAAAGAAAGCCTAGCAGATACATTAGCAGACCGTGGAATTACACTATCTAACACAATTTTTGTTCCTGGGTAGTAAGTGTTATTTTCTAATTGCTTATGCCTCAAAAGTATAGAAAATGGCTATTATTCCCCACAAACTTTGCTTTTGTGACCAGGACAGTGATATTTCAAAATATCACTATTTCCAATGGGAAAACGGGCAAATGTGTGTCTTTTCGTTCACATAAAGTCAGAAAAAAACAACATATGAATCCAAATTAACATGTATTTATACTAAAGTAATACAAAAATGACTACAAAAGATTTTGAAGTGAGTAGTTTTTCGAGATTTACGATTATACTGTATTATACACAAATGACTACAAAAGATTTAGAAGTAAGTATTTTTTCGAGATTTACGATTATACTGTATTTACATTTGCCCGTTTTCCCATTGGAAATAGTGATATTTTGAAATATCACTGTCCTGGTCACAAAAGCAAAGTCTGTGGGGAATAATAGCCATTTTCTACACTTTTGAGGCATAAGCAATTAGGAAATAGCACTTACTACCCAGGAACAAAAAAAAAAAAAAAAAAAAAAAAAAATTGTTACACGGTGTTATCAGCCAAGGCAAGACCATTGTAACAACTGTCCACAGTGGTGCTGACACATTAGCACACAGTACTGATATGCTACCATGATATTGCCGTATTGTTCATACCATTGCAGTACATCAGTATGGCAAAAAAATTAATTATACCACTGTGATACCTGCAGCTTGAGCTGCTCTGTTGTTACAGTATCATTGCACCTTACCACAGAAGAAAAACATTGACATAAAAGCATCACAGTGTTGTCTTTGATTTTCATTTACTAAGGGAACACACTGAACTATATTTAGGTAAAAAAAGTGAAGATTGAAATAGCTAAAATAACATAACATAAACTAAATTGTCATCTAATTGCAAGATAATAAAAGAGCTTGTTTTTCTTAGCTTTTCACAAGCCCTTTTAACATTTACATTTTGCTGGAACATATCCTGTGACCTTTGTAGAATATTAACTTCCATTTAGTGGTGTTTTAATGCCAGTAGTTTTGCCTTTGGGGAACTTGTTTTCTTTTTTCATATGTGCTAATCTTGAGACCTAGTGGTATGAAAGGTTCTTGTATTCCAAGCAGCACATCAGAGATGTAAAGAGTGCTTGCTGGGGCGAGGAAGTTTACTAGAGTGTTCCAGCAGGGTCACCAATGGGAGAGAAGCGGCCTTTTTGTAAGTGTGTAGGAAGTCACAGCTGTTTTTTCATTACTGAAGCACAAAAGAATGTTTAGAGTACCACTCAGGAAACGATGTCATAGCTTTTAATGTTGTTTCTGTGTAACCAAGGTGAAGGGTTGTTAAGATTTTGTAGCACTCAACATCACTTTATGCTAAGAGTTAAATGAAAAGGTGTTTCAGTGACAGTAATCTGTCCTTATCAATTCAATATTTTGTGATTGTTTTTTTTTTTTTTTTTTTGTAGATCATGTTCCTCAAGCCAAATGTTTGCTGCTGAATCATATTGTTCAGGGCTGTCTGTTTTCTAGATTATTTTACAACTCAGCTATGTGTGTGCACTCTTCTTTATCAGAAAACAGGTCTCGTTAATAGCTCAGATTGTTTACATTCCCCAAAGGTAGTTATAGCTGTGGGGGCACCTCAATCCTCCTCTTGCTGACCTAAAACAGTATGTCACTGGCTCAAAGGGATGTCTCTGTCTTACTGATAACACTGGAAAAATTAAGAGATATTTTCAGCATGACCAAACAACTTTTTTAAATAAGTAGTGCTTTAAACCACATTGAGATATGGGTCATTGTATATTGATGTCCTTTCTCTTTTGGGTTCAGATATTTAGGATTGTGTTTTGAAAAAAAAGATGTCAGCACCTCTGTCTAAGTAATAGGCATGGGCACTGAAGATGTGCTTTAATGTTTAGGTCTTTTTTCTTACACGTTATGTGGTCATCTCTCAATGTGGGTAGATCTGGGGGCAGTTTTTGCAAACTTAGCTCTTGTTAGGATTTGGATTAAGGCTTGACACTTCCTTTCTATTGTTACGCTTGTACATGTGTATCAGGGATAGATACATAGTGCCAAAATGTGTGATAGGTTTGAGACATGGACAAATGTCCACTGAGTGCTAGGTTGAGACCACCAAACTATAGTAAGAGAGGTGAAAGTAATGTCAGGGCTGTGATTTCTACAAATAATCTAGCAAGAGTTTAATGTATTAAAACTTTCAGTTATAATAGAAACAGGCACATTCTTTTGCATGGAACATGCCGTTAACTAGAATCTAAATACATTAAAAAGTGTTACATGGAAGAAGCTGCCAGGAAATGTTATACTTGTAATCTCCCATCTGGTAACATTTTTTTTTTTTTTTTTTTATGAATACCCTGCTAAATCACCACTTTTGAAGGTGAATTACATTCCAGTAAGACAGCTTCAGGAAAAATAAATGTATGTTCAAGGACAACTACATCAATAAAAACAGTTTAAATGTAGAAGCTTTTGTTTTTAATTAATTAATACTTTTCTGGCACCAGTCTGTATTTTCAGAACATGTGCAGAATAATAACTGTGGAACAAAGTACTGAAAGCGTTATTTATTTATTTATCTATTTTTTAAAATAAAATTTATATTATTGTTCACCGGTATTTGAAAGAGAAAGGTGGTTCCATTTATGTAATGATAGAAACTATATAACCTCCAGGCCTGAACTTTGCATTGTGCACGGTGTAGTCAGGTCACGTATCAGGCACACAGTGGTCCATGTTGACTTGTGCTCCATCAGAACACCTGATGTACATTTACGAAGGATGAAACACACAGCGGGACTATAAACCAGTCCTTATCTCTGCTTCTCCCGCATTTCTTTTCATCATTATGCCCCCTGCTCTCAAACAAGTTAATAATCATTTTTCTGGGTCACTTGTATTATTAAATATTGTCAAAACTAATGATGAAATGTCAAGGTTTAATATTAATTGCCATATTTTATTGTATGTTAAGGTTTAGCGGAACGGCTTTATGTTTTGTTTTTTTGTTTTTTTTAAATTGTTTACTTCACTGCCTGGTAGGAGATTGTTCTAGGAAACATAAGACCTTGAGGTACCTCAAGCATTCTATAGTCAAAGTCCCTTATAAATGGTTCATTTTCCAATAATCACATATACCTTTCTCAGAATCTTACAGTATGTTTCTTTTGTTTGAATAAAGTAGTTACTTTAAGGCAAATAGTTTTAATAACTTAGGAGCTGTATCATTTTAATCAGGTACCCAAATTACCTGAATTTGGTGTTGAATAAAAAGCAATCAGATGTGTAATTGTATGGTAGGAAAGACTCTGTCTATTGTATGGCTTTTACATTATAGCAGGTCACAGTTAACTCGCACCATTAGGTGTCGACTGCATACCCTTAATAAGTAGCACTCTTGTCCATTTATACAGAACAGCCAAGGCAAATGTATCTGTCTCCATGGTGACAAAAATCAAAAGCGTGGCAGCTCTTTCACCTGCTGCCCTGCCAAAGTCCAATAATATTTAAAAGGTGGTGAGAGGGCTTTGTTTGACATTAGTCACCAAAAGGTCAGTTTGTAGTCTATATGGTTCCCAGTAGTAAATATGTGTGACTCCCTGTGACAGGCTAGCATCATGGCCCAAGGAAGAGAGATTCAGAACCAAGAAGCTGCAGGTTAAGTGATATTGCACACATTTATTACAAAAACAAAACACTAAACAAAACCAACAAATAGGCACAAGGGCCAAAACAGAATGTTTTATCCAAAACTCGTGGACAGCACAGCACGGGACCCTGCAGATATAAGTAATGAGTTGTTTCACAATTGTTTAGCATTGTTAGCTGGGAGTGTGGTATATACAAAAGGTTATCCTGTGCATGCTACTGCCTGTTGACTAGAGCATGTATTTTGCTAAAAATGAAAGCAAGAAGGGTCATGCACTGTAGCTTCATTTCCCATCTGCTTGTTACCTTGGCCTAAAGCTTCTAGTGTACAAATTACTTGAACATCTGGTTCCCAATTTCCTTTTGAAGTCTGAGCTGCAGTGTTAATTGCTGAACTTGCGTTGCAGTATTGTATATAAAACTGGTGAGGGCTAATAAAATAGTACACCTAATTTATCTTGTTCATTTGCACCAGGCCTGGGTTTGTGTTGATAATTTCATTCACCTGTTGCTCTTGTTATAAAGGAATATATGCTCATGTTTTCCTCATTAAGCTCCTGTAAAGATAGTAATATATGCATAACCTAGCACAAAAAAATGTGTAATTTGTTAATAAACTTATTTTTTTGTCAGTTAATGTAAAGTAATACATTCAAATTCCATCGGTAATATAAGTACCCTATGCACCACCACCCTACTGCATTCTTCACATACAGAACTCCCTGAAAGCGTCATCCCTTTATTAAGACTGTGAAACAAGGGTTTGAATTTCATCTGAACCTCAGTGGTTGAGAATCGAATGTGGGTCCAAAGCAACACATAGGAAAGGTTACCAGCTACCACACAATTGTGCTGTGACAGCTGGCAGTTTATATACAGAACATAACTCAGTCATGATGACAAGATGAGCTGTCATCTCTGGGTATAGGGTTATCTGCTCTTCTGAAGGGTGTATACACTACATAGAAAAAAACTGACACAACACTATTATTTAAAACACATTTTGAGCACTGCTATGGAAAACCTAAATTATTATAAACTGTTTGTCAAACATGTATTGTCTATCAAGATTTCAAAGTATCATTTAGTCACCAGTAGAGGCATGCTGTGCTAGTATCATCAAAATGCTTCAAAATAAGTTTTGAATTACATTTTCTTGAAAATGTGGATACACCTCATTCAATGCATTCAGCATCCATCTACCGTACTCCAATAGCATTCTATTCTGGTTTATTCCTATCCAGATTTTTGTCACTGGATCCTATCTGTCACTTTGTTGTAGAATGAGGTATTCAGATTTGTGAAATCAAATCCTTAAAACTTTACATGAGCCATGTCAACAACTTTTACTGTGTTGTAAAAGGGGAGTGCCTTCCATTAATTTGTACTTTTTTTTATTGTTGTTCCAGGCTTGATTGTGAGTTCAAGCCTTCTTACCCAGTAGCCATGGAGGAAGACGAGGGCTTCAGTGACTGGACCCAGAAGCTTGAGCGTCGCAGGCAAAAACGCTTAGAAGAGCAAATCCAAGGGGAGGAAGACAGTCTGAGCGAAGCAAAGCTGGTGCCAGCACAGAGCCAGAGGAAGCTGGACGAGCAGAAGGACCAAGAAGAAGAGTGGGGGAAGAAAGAGAAAAACAGGAAGGATCTGAGCCAGAGGAAACTAGATGAGCAGACGGAACAGGAAGAAGAGTGGGAGAGAAAGGAAAAAGACAGGAGGGATCTGATCCAGAAGAAACTGGATGGGCAGAAGGAGCATAAGGAAGAATGGGAGAGGAATGAGAGAGACAGGAAGGATCTGAGACAGAGTAAACTGGATGAGAAGAAGGAGCAGGAGGAAGAACGGGAGAGGAAGGAAAGAGACAGGAGGGATCTGCAACAAGTGGAGACCGAGCAAAGACAACAAGAGAAGGAGAAGTGTAAGCTGAGGAAAGAGGATGATAGGTGGAATGCAGAGATCAAGAAGAAAGAAGAGGAACACAGAAGGGAAATGGAAGAAAAGGTATTGTACTATATCTTCATCAAAATCTGCTTATGATGCTTTATTGTGGATCTCTCTAAATTACCAATGGAACAATAAAAAATACAAATACATATGGCATTCCCTATTTAAATAGTATGATTATTAGCAATTACTACTTACCGTATGTCGATCTAGTTGAGACTTGTAGGCAAACTGGAATATGGATTTCAATTGTGTACAATGATAGGTACAATTGCTTAGAAATGATGGAAGAAACTAGAATAGAAAGCATATGTTACAATGAAATACTGTAGGGGCATACATTGGTAATCAGTAATTGACCAAGATGTACTGAAGAATCTATTGCAGACATTTCCTCATATAATCCAACAGGAACCCAGAGATTAAATCCAGGATCTGACATCCTTTTATATTCAACATTTTCTTTGTAGGTTAAAGAGAAGGATGGCGAGGTTAAGGTTTCGTACACATCTCAAGCCTTCCTGCAGCAGGAAGTCATACATATCCACAGCAACGGCAATGCAGCTGAAAAGGAAGTGACATTGCATCTTACTTCATCTAAAAGGATACTAAGGTATGTGCTAATATATGCAATGAAAGCCCAGCAGTTATATTTCTACTAATGTTTTCTTTATGAAATATTTTATTTCAGCAGTCCAAACAGGTTTTATAAGATATTTGATGTTAAAGAATCTCACCACCTGGTAACAATATTTCTGATGGATCTATAAAGAATGGTCAATAACATAAGCGTTCAGAATTAGTTTTGCATCAAACATGTTTCAACATAACAAGCGTGTATGAAAAGCTCTTAAAAGCAGAAGTAGGTTATTTCATCATTTCCTTTTGCACAAGCCCCTTCCTGAGGTGGTGTGTACAAAGCTTCTCTCAGGGATAGTCAATTTAACCATGTCTGAGCAAAGGAGAACATCATCCTCTTACATCAAAGTCAGGTAATTAAACCTTATGTTTTATATTTTATTGTCACTCCTAACTGGGATATAATAATGGTTACTCCCAGAGAGTTTTATTTGAAGCTGTAGCTTAAGCACAGCAGCCCTCTTGACTGTGAATGAACACAACATTTTGAATGTAGGATAGAAGGAAATAGAACAGAATGCTTCTCCATAATGAATTTGTTTGGCTCCTTAATTGTAGTTAGTGCCAACATTCTATGACTTTCAACACTGTATTGAAAATAATGTACAGGTACAGTAACTCATAGGGTTGTTCAAATACAGTATTTCTTATAATGTATGAAAATTGATACTGGAGATTTGCCAGGCTACTGAAAACAAGAAATAATAAAGAAATGTTAAACTATCATATCATTTTATAAAATAAGTTACCCTGTATCTATTGAACATTTTTTGGTGTTAGTTTTTTTGTTAAAAAAAAAAAAAAAAGGAACTGCAACTGTAGATCACACTGTCAAAAACAACATCCTGGATACATCTCCCAGTTAATGCGTTGCTAATAAACAAAGCTATTTAGGGTAGCAGTATGCAGTGCCCTTGTAACGGAATCATTGTGCAAATGAAATAAGCAATATAGCACTTCAAACTTGTTTATGTTAAGGTTGTGTCCCATGGTACATACAGCATTACTAGTGATTTATTTTACTTACCAACTGCTGAGTTTTATTATTATTATTATTATTATTATTATTATTATTATTATTATTATTATTATTATTATTATTATTATCATCATTATTGCATACATTTAGTTCAAGAGAGAAAGACTGAGTTTTTTGGTTGAAAAGCACTTGCCTCCCTGATCTTTAGCCTGGTGTAGACATTGTGCATGGCTCCTGATGTCTGCTTATTTTAAAAGTCATCAGTAGATTTAGGAGTGAGATAAAGAAAGGTTTCAGATTGCACAATATCTGCACTTAGCTAACTGTGAAAGTATGAAGCTGTAAATATGTCTATTATATGTCTATTATTCTGTTCCAGTTTTAAAAACTCGGTGTAAACAGGAACTGCATTGATCTCACAGGATTTAGGAGTGGGAACTCTGTGTGGTGTTTGGAGGCTTTTTTAATCACCATTGCATAGTGCTTTTGCATTTGCTTTTTCCTCTTAAAACATGTCAGTTTAAATTAATGTCAGTTTTTCCTTTCCTAAACACTCACGCCCATTTAGATCTGCATTAATCTCATTGAATCAGTGTTTATTTATTTAACACGTTTTTTCAGACAGGTCATGTTGTGTTAGGTGATGTTTAGAGTCCTCATTCAAAAATAACAATAGATTTTGCACTGATCTTCACCAAACTTTTATCAGACACTCATAGTCTCCTATATAGTCGATGTATTAGATTGCATGTGGCTATAATCCTCTCTGCAGGAGGAGTGGAGGAAATGGGACAGAGGACTGTTACCAGAGTTTGATAGCACTGGAAGCAGGTTGTGTGCAGTGTGTCAGTGTCTGTGCTCCCCCTAACAGGACCACTAGCCAGTCCCAAGTAGATGACGATGAGCAGGATGCGTTCACCGAGACAGAGCAGAAGCTGGAGAAGATCCGACGCAGCCACGAGGAGAAGGAGAGCCAGGAGTACGAGTGGCTGCGGCAGAAGCAGGCGGAGGCCGAGGTGGAGCTGGAGGAGCTGAATAAGAGGAGGGAGGAGCGACGGCGCCTGAGGGAGGAAGAGGAGCGCCAGCAGGAGCAAGAGGAACTCGAGAGGCAGGCCAAGGAAGAGGTGAGCTCAGGATCTCACAGTCTCATTGTGTTACGCAAAGCACCTTCAGATTAAAAAAGGGATTAGTAAGTAAGGGCAGTTACCTTGTACTTTTGTCTGCATGTCTCTTCTAGGTTGTAGATTGCAGATTGCTTTATGTCCTCGTGGTTCCTAATAAATTGGAAATATTGCTGTTTCAAAAACAACCCTTTTGATTCAGGCTCTTCTGTTGCAGGAGGAGAAAAGACGAATGAAAGAGGAGATTGAGAGACGAAGGATGCAGGCGACAGAGAAGAGGCAGAAGACTCTGAGCACCTCAAGCTGTGAGGGAGACGACCCCTTCAGTCCTCTGAGCCCCAAGAGCCCAACCTTCAAGGTGAGACAGGGCCCCACTTAACTATGGATTACAGTGCCAGTAATGCAGCTCAGCTTCTTTGCTGAGAAATTATCTATGTCACCTGACTCACACTTTATAAATGTATGAGTTAGAATAAAGCTACATACGAACAATGCTGCTTTCATCATGTTGTCATGAAATAAAGTCTTATAGATAAGGACATTTAACATGTATTAATCTTGACGCCACCAACCTCATACAAAAACCTTAAACAAAAGTGGCACATTGGGAATGTGCATGGTCTTTTCATCAATGCAACATAAGTAGTAGATATTCCATATCTTTTATTTGTATTTTAAACATATATCACACTTGCTTAGAAATATTCACAAAAGTTTGGTATAATTTTCCAATGCTGATGAGAGGCGGGCTTTTACAAATGTCATTTGCGAAGGAGGGTTTGAGATATGTTTATAAAATCCTGCATACTCATTTTAGCTGTAGAAATTCATTCCTAGCGTTTTTGTGTTGTTTCAACAGAAATTGCTCACTCAGTTTTATCCTGTAAGTCTTGTATGTAGTGGTGGAGTTATAAAACTAGATTTCTTCAGTGTGTTTGTACCATTTCTTTGCTTTTTTTCATGTCCACTGCATTCTGCACTACACCAGACTTTGGATAATATTTAATACACAACATTACTGCATATTATCCAGGGTCTACCTTTGTGTGAAATGTATCATGTCTCTATTTATTACATACCCTTTTTTGGTATATCCTCCTGTTTTGTGCCATGAGTCACTTTGTAAACCAGTGGTCCAAAGTCTCTGAGATTCTGTTACGCAACTTCACCTGCGTTCCCTCACTTCACCATACCATTAAGGTGTTGAACCTTTCCTGTTATAAACCATGCACTTCTGTAATGAACTACATTGTGCATAGCATTGTTTTCATAGAATATGGCGCATATTCAGGTCTGGGGTATGTAATAAGTACTGACAGTATATTTTCTTATCAGTCTCTGTTGATGTCATCCAGTAGTTTTTTTTTTTTTTGTTTTTTTTGTAATTGAACCCAAATTGAATCTCTCCATGTTCATTTAAACAGTAATGCTAATGGCTGGTTTCACAGGCAGCAATCAGGACTAACTTACCTAAGGTAACATAAAGTAGTCCTAGATTAATGCTAATCAGGGTCTGTAAAACCAGTCATATAGGACAAGTGTTATGATTCAAAATGTATACCAGCTGCATTTTATTTATCTTGACAAATTTCATCTAAAGTTCTTCCCAGGTATTTATTATATTGAATACACACTGGAACTAAAAGTTTGAGTAGCAGACAGAGACTGCATTAGCTTGTTTTAGGTTTGTGCATGTAGTAGCACAGTCCCTGCTGAGGCTGGCTTGTGCTGCAGGCTGCACCCTCTGTTGAATGGCTCTTCTTGTGGCATTTCTTCCATTCTTTATCTGCAAAACGGGGGGCACTGTGAAGAAATACCTTACTGGCTTCATTTTTCCTGTAGTGGCAATGCATGACATGGTTTGTTTGGTTGTGTTGAGCATGGATTGCATCATCACAGTTTACTTTGTCAGCATCTTTATTAACATGAAACATCACCAGATACTTGTCTTGGGTTTAATGCATTCATAGAAGGCATTTGTCTGACTGGGTAATACTGTACAAAATGCATGCACACTGTAATATATATATATATATATATATATATATATATATATATATATATATATATATATATATATGAAATGTAGCTGGCTTTGCTTTATATTTTGGTTGAATTCTTCATGTTGTGGTTTGCATGTCCCTTACACTTTGCATACATTAATTAATTGTCTAACAGTTACAATATGTACTATATAGCTTTTCCTCTATCAATAGCTGCCTATAGATAATTGTCGTTGCATCCTAAAGCTGCATGCTTTACATAGAGTCTTGGACTTGCTTTCCAGTGTGCTTGTCTGTGTAATTTCAGAATGAGAATGCAGAGAGAGTAACGGCAGGAAATACCCACTCGGTGAGTTTTGCATTTAAAGTGTAGAGGAAAGTACCTCTTGCAACACACTTACAATCAAAAAACATTTAAGTTTGTCTTTCTGTGTTTAATAAGGATCCGAGTCACTAAACAATTACACTGGATTACATGTAACTTTGTAGCTTGTTGTATTTTATTATATTCTATGAGACCTCCTTCTTTTTTTTAGTGACTTAGCTGAAATGATCAGTGAACTTCTGTAGTGCATTTCAGTACATACAAATGACATTACAACCGCTCCAAATGCCTAAGACGTACACTTTATGTGCATACATGTTATTTCAAATATTTAAAAGAGCATGGTCTATTTCAATATCTGTTTTTGGTTAATATGTTAATATTTCTTACAGTGTCAATATTTATTAGTGATGAATATACTTCTGATACTGGTACAAAATGAGGACTGGGCTGAAAGTGAAAGTAAGCAGCTGGCGCTGTAACTTTAGTCTTGTGCATGGCTATAAGGTAGCATCCCAGAAATTATTTTAAAAGAGTATTAACTAAAAAAAGAAAAGTTGAAAGGAGTGAAATACTGTAATGCTGTTTAATGATGAGAAAAAATAGCAAATGATTGGCCAGCATGACATTGTGTTTTTAAAAAATTATATTTAGCATATTTCACACCTTTGTTCTGTGAATCATTGATTAATTACTGATGAGAGGCAAAGGGAGGCAGTTCAACATTGAACAATAATGTGGGGGCTGGGTGATTGAATAGTATTGTACTAAAACATTAACATTTTTCTTTACCCTTTTTTTTGTTTGTTTTTTTAGATTATCGAGAGAACAGATTCTTTAAATCGCTCCCTGAAAAAAAGGTAAGTTCCATTTACAAAAGTAACTGAAGATTTCTCTGAAGGGAACTTCATGGGGAAATGTTGGTAGACATGTATTGACCTTCAAGATAAAACAGAACGGACCAAAAAAATAAAAAATAAAAAACAGCCCAACCATGTAGTGTAAGAGGATTCCTTGGTGGCATTCCCAAATGAGTATTAGTCGAGGGGAACAAAAACGATACAGTTTCCATGAATCATTTCTGCCAGCCTACCCCTCGAGCACTGATCTCACACTGACATCTCGGCTGAGTCAACACCGACTAGGAATCGAAGCACAGACTGCCGGCCCAAGTGAGCCTCTGCTAAGCTCAAGGCCATATGCTTGGCAGCCATGATTAATAGGTTATTTGATTGCTTCCAGATGTTGAGTCATTTTCTGGTAAGGCTGTGTCTTTTTAAGATATTACTTAACATACAAGATTGTCCCATGGAATGGCTCCAGCTTGTCACCAAGTATATACCAGTATAGCCAAACCTTCTGGACTGTTAAACCTTCAAGCTGCAGTCCATGGGATTGAAGTGTTTAGTGACTGATTGCATGTCAGCACTAAAGTGTTAAAGTAGGGAGATTAGAACCAACCCATACAGATATAGGTAAGTAATTCTTTAGAAAAAACAAAAGATGTTGTCAAGGGCCTGATCCACATCCTTATCTGTGACTAACCAAGCACCCACTTCAAATGCAGGTGTGAATAACACCACATTTATCCAGTACAATTTTATTTTTGCCTTTTTCAGGAATGGTTGAATTTCTTATTTTGCTAACCAGGTATTTTTATTATTTGTTTAGAATTATTGGTAATTTTTTAAAGAGGTATAGAACACCCCCCGTCTTGTCTAGAATCACCACGACATAATAGTTAAATTACATTTGCAAAACGTCGCTTTAAATATAATCAGCATTATTTTGGTCATTTGTCTCCATATGTTCTTAAACAACTCGGATGCACAAAGTAAAATGTGGTTGTAATTTGTAAAAGTGTTGTGTCGGGCGATTAGTATCAGGCTGTATTGTTAAAGCATTAACATGCTACAAAAAATAAGACAGCTGTCATTTAAGGGCACTTTACAGTACCAAGGAATACAGCTGGACTGGTCAGCCACTTTTTAAAAGGGAAATTCTGGGATAATCATCTATACTTGGATGATGCAATCAAGGGATTCGTTGTGGAAGGGGCTTCCCATCCACACTACCAAACAAAAACAAAACATACAGCTACGCAGTCACATATATTTTTAAATAAGTACAAATAAACAATAACACGGCTATGCCATCACATTTACACAAATACAATACATAAATCATACTACTACTACTACTACTAAATAATAATAATAATAATAATAATAATAATAATAATAATAATAATAATAATAATACAAAACACATATACTTTATAGGAGCAGGGCTTTGCCCTGCCCCCTTCTCCTGTACAGGGCTACTAGCCCTGTTACACCGCCATTAGTAATTATTTTTCCTGGCCGACAGACCCTATTAAAAATGATGTAATCCCTTCCCCGCTTCTACATGAGATTAAGGTGAAGAAAAGCCTCTGTAATCTGATTTTGTGACTCATTGTGAGAGGCTGACACAATACTATTACTACTAATCTTCTGACATAGATCACCAAAGCTCTAGGAGTCTTTGATTGTATGATTGAACATGATCTAATTGTTTTTCTTCTACAATTTGCACTAAGCCCCATTACAACATTTGCCTGTACAATAAACCACCCAACAGGTTTATCACTGCTAATATGGGAAGTGTAACATTGAGTGCCACAGCATTTTCTATGAAAGATGACAACTGTATGTGAGCGATGATTTACAGTAATTAGCCAGCTATCAGTCATTATTCCTGTTTAACTGTTCATAAAGTACACTGACAAAGATACTTTTGTGAAATGCATTACATTCACAGTTTGGTTAAATGATATACATTTTATTTGTATACAGGAAAATATGTATCCATTTTTTGAATTCTTAAATACCACTTGGAAGTATCATCATGTCAATGTTCGATTTTTAAAATGCATTTATTTATTTTTGATGAATAATTTTATGATTGCTAATAAACTGACTTTCTATTTATACAGTAACAGCATTAAAAAGATACAACCCCAGGTGCCCATCTCCAGAATTGACAACAGACTGGAGCAGTACACTCATGCCATAGAGGTAGTGTTTCATTCATTTCTTATGCATCAAACTCCATTTTGGTTTTGTATACAATGGAAATTATTTTGAAGCTAGAGCAAATGCAAAAAAAACATTTTAAGATCCAAATAAAATATTCCTCTGTCTCTATCTTTAAAAATAGGACCTATAGGTTCTAGCCAATTCATTAATTTAGAAATTCTACTCTGGCAACAAAAGACAGTTCATCATGTACAGTCAAATAAGCTTTTCTGATTCAATGGCACAGTACGTGTGTACCCTACTCAAGTTTATGACAACCTGTTTGTTTTTCTAAGAAATAATAGCCACATGATGCTGCACTTCTGAAAGGAACAGTCACAAATGAACATTCCAAAGCATTAAAAACAGACTGAACATGGTTCAGTGGATTATGTGTCAGCTAAGGTCATTTGAACAGAGCTATTTGGATAATCTGTGGATGTTGGATTTCACTATGTATAAATACTGCTAAAGCATTAAAAGCAAGCATGCTATTAAAACTTGCTGTTGGTACTAGTGGGTTCTGATCTCTCTGTTTTATTACAGATTATTAGACCATTGGTAGCTAGTGAACATTTCTAATGATGCTGTCTGTAAACAATTTAACCTTGTCCATGAGAAGATACAAAGAAGGAAATATGCCAAAATCTGATTGAAACCAAATCCTATAGGGGCAATTCCAGGCTCCTTGCCATCATTGTAATTCCCACCACCTGTGATACTACAATGCAACAATATCGTTTTTGGATCAAAGGATTTAACATTGCCAGGTTTTCATAAGCCCTGAGGGTTATGGAGGGGGGGCCGACACGACGACTACACAGGTGTTTGACGTAAAGAAAAGCAATGACCTCTTTCATAACAGTTACAGTTAAAGATACTAAAAATTTAAAAATAATGCACCTCTTGCCATGGTGTTGTTCTGGAGCTGTTAACAGTTTACTGTATGTATACTTTTAGAAGAGGCTAGCATAATGGTGTCCCCATCTGTGCTCTGTTATTAGTGTATATTTGTCCTAAGTAGAGGGTGGGTTTGTGATGTCCTTAGATTAGGTCATCACTCGTAACCACAGAGCCATATATACGAAAACAAATATATACTTTACAAATGTCTTGGTGTCTTTGCTGTCGCCATGCAACATGCCATTGCGAGGATTAACCTCTTTACCTTTAGACTCATCAAATACTTCACAGTGGTCCCTTTAAACTCTCTTTAACTAATGCATTGGAGTCAGTACAGTATTTAATGTATTGCATAAAGTACGATCTTTAATGGTTTGAGCTTAAGGGGATACAAGACGGAAGCCTGCAACCAGCAAATGCTAGGGAAAGTATATCACAAGAGCTAAGTTGACTACAATTACACATTCTGGAAATGCAATTAAACAGGAGCTGTGATTGTACGCTACAGGCATGGCATTATGCAGTGACGGGTCAGATTTATAGCTGCTAGCTTGTATCCAGCTTGTCTAGTACAAGCGTGAACTGACCTTTTCCTTTGAAGGTTTAGCGTCAATATAATAAACTGGGTGGCATATCAGGTAAATGAAAATAAATGGTGGCTACATCCCAAGAACAGCTACTTCTTCCATTTACCACCTTTAGGAGATGTTCCCCATTTCTCATACAACAGCAGGTGCATGTGCTGTCTTCAGGTTTAATACACATCTGCTTTGTGACACAGCTCATCCACAGTGATGTATCACTGTTCCTTTAATTAGTTACAGACTCAGAGGAAATATTGAAAACGTAAGTTTCAGACGAAGCAAATGAATGAGAAAGATTTTTTTTTTTTTCAAAATTGACCGATGGGCATTTTTTGATTAATTCACAAATTTGTTTGGGCCAGGTTGACAATAACTTATACACATACTGTTCTTCAGTGTTTAAAGATTATTCTCTAACTCATCCAGTGGTGCCTCTTTACTGGTTAAGTGTTGCAAATACAGTTACTTTTAATGTTTTTCCATATATGCCACCTGGTGGTAAATTGTTGTCATTGCTTCAAAGATTTTAAAAGGAAAGTAAAATCTAATTTGCCACACAACCATAATCACCTACAAGGCCAGTTGGCAGTGACTATTTTAAATCAAAGTTAAGTCATGTCAATTATCATATTGTTTGTAGCTTCCCTGTTATACTCTGCAGCTGCAGCAATGTTTTGTTAATTCATGTTTTGTCACGTATTCCCAGAGTTCTACCAAGGAAGCTAGAGCAAGCAAACAATCCCTGATGGACATTCCACAGACTGCTGAACTGGTGGCCTCTAAGAAGAGCCTGTGGGAGGGAGGTGAAGCCTTGAGTCATTCCTCCTCCAAAGGAACACCATGCAAGGTAGGTGATCTTAGCTGGAATCACTCACAACCAGAGACTGCAGAAAAACAGAACAGGATTGTACCATTGTTAGAGAACAGGAAATACAACTGTTAATGTTTTCTACACTAATAACAAACAAAGCAGGATTGTTAAAATAGGTTACCAAGTTCCTTTGGTTGAAAAATGAAGTGCAAATTGTGCTTTGACTTTTAATAGGGCCAGTAAGAAACAGTCAGACCATGGCAGCCGACACCCTGCATGACTTTAAATATAGAAGCAATAACAGCAGTGAGATGAACAGCTGTGCTTACAAACACATTTTGACCACAACCATTCGCATGTGCTATGGGGCTCTCATGCCTGAGTGATTCTTTAAAAAACAATTGCTGACTGGAGACCTACTGTTGTTCAGAAAACATTTACAGTGAGGTCTTCACAACTGGATAAGGGTGATTGTTTGAATTTAATAGATCACTCTGTTTTTGTAAACTAGTCACTGTTGTGTTTCTGTGGTTGGAACAATGAACTAGTGCATTGGCCCAAGTGTTATAATATATTATACTGAACCTCGGTCAAGCCCGTTGACCACTTCAGGGTCCTTTTAAATTTTACTGTATTTTAATATTAGGTGTTTTCTTTCCTCTTTAGGATACTGAAGGCCTGAAGGTTGGAGTGTCTGACCTCATTACTCAGTGGGTGAAAGGAACCCCAGACGGAAGCAGCAAGAACACTCCCTCCAAACCATCTGTAAGTTGTGTTTCATTTGTCTAACAATTACCACATTTGTTGTTATTATTCAAAGGGCAGTTAAGGTGCAGGGAAGTTGAGAACAAATAACTTTAAAAGGCAATGTACAATAATTACAGGTATTATAAAACATATACTGCTTGTACTGATAGCTGTTCTGCTGTTGGTTATCTGAAATATAGAACATTTAATAAAAAGGGGTTTCACTAAGTCTTATTTAGAACACATACAAAAATGGTATATTGTTACAAAAGTGAGTTTATATACCGAGCATCAAAAGAAACTTATCGCTGTTATAATTTTTTTTTTTAAACAAGGTATATAAATGTTGGACATTGACGAAATATTTTTGGTTTCTTTTTAATCACTCGATCATTCATCCTTGATCATGACATGCTTGAGTGGCTGTGACTGAAGCATATGCACTTAGTCATCTAATTAGTGAGACAGTTGCTTGGACACTGGGTATGGAGTGATTTCAGCTGTTGAACTGCAAGCTTGAATAAAAGCAATAAAGAAAATCACAGAAAAAAAAAAACAATATGCCACGTCTGTCAAGAGAGCAGTGCCATCGCTCAATCGACATGTTGGAGGCTGGACTAGGGCAGCATACTGTGGCTCGCTGTCTTGGGTGCTCGCAGCCAGCAATTTCAAACCTGGTGAGACTGTATAACCAGGCACACTCTTTCAGTGACAGGCCATGTAGTTGGAGAGCAAGAGTCACAACACCTGTCCAAGATCGACAGATCATTTTGCAGCATCTTTGTGATGTCAGTTGTTAATCAAAACAATCAAAAGTCATTGCACCTGCTCTAAAATAGTTTGTCATTTTTCGATCACATCTAGTGAATTTTATCCAAATATAACTGATATGTTTCTTTTGATGTTCAGATATAAGTGATATGTTTCTTTTGATCCTCAATATATTTTCTAAATAGTTTTTTCATATAAAATAATACAATAATGTAATCATTAATTTTTAATAGCAACGTGGCTCTTGATGCCTAGTGGTCTGATTATGCCACTCTTCCAAAATGGTTGAATAATGGAAAAGCACACGTGTTCATCTAAGCATATTCATAAAGAGTAGCTTGCATCTATCAGAATGTGCTTGAACTATGCAATGAACATCACTGGTAGATTTAAGTATTCAGATAGCAGTAGTCCTTGGGTAATAATTGCAGTTTTGCACAGCTCTAAACCCAAACAAACTTCTCTATAAACCAAAAGCAGTGAGTCGCTTTTTGAATTATTAAATTATTAGCCATAGGAACATGTTGCCACAAACACTATTCCTCTGCTCCATTAAGATTGCTATACTCATGCTTCCTCTTTCCTCTTTCTCTGTCTCCTGTTCTGTTTCCTCAGTTCTCTTATTTCAACTTCATTCATGTCTTGGACTTTTCTTACTCTTCTTCAAGGTAAACAGCAGCCTTGCCTCTGCCTCTCTGGTTATGCAACTGTTCTGTATTGTTTCCTAATCCTACTGCTACGTCAGAATTTAATGTAAAACACGACACCATGTAACTTGGTTAACACAAATACACTGTTGAGTTGTTTATGTTGGCCTGTGCAATAACAGAAAATGTAATCCAATGGGAAGCTATAATCTATTCCAATGAATTGTTGTAAATGTTGGACACCTGGAGCAAAAATGTGATGTCTTGAGCTAAGGATGCCTCTTTGAGGCATTATCCATTGATTTGCAGCTCATTATCTAATCCATTGTTATCTGTTTTTGCATATACCCATTACAGCCATGTCTACATCTCCCCTTATTACTGTTTATTAAAACATTTCATTTCAACTATATTTTCTTCACCCTGTGAAGAGCAGCCCTTTACTTCATTTTCACCTCTCCATGCTTTAATGTCTGGACCTTCTCTGTTGCAATAGAGTTGCTCCATAGTGTTTGACCTTATTAGAAAACTAAACAACCGATCGATTGGTGCATCATCTCAAGCAAGATCTGCAGAAGCTTGTTATGGGCATCCATGTACTGCATTGCTTCTTTCTTTAAAATTATATATATATATATATATATATATATATATATATATATATATATATATATATATATATATATATATAATAAGGGTGCAACCTTGTGGAAAGTAAATTTTTCTTTTTGTTTTAAACCTCCTTTCTGTTTTCATTCAATGAATTTGCATCTGAATTGTACTTCGTTTTATTTCAGGATGTAATGGCAGGCGATGTATTAAACAAAAAGAACATATGGGAAAACAAAATAGATTCATCTCCGTTGGCTAATAAAGGATCAGCTCTGAAGGTAAGTTGGATCAGGGCACTGGATTTCTAATTTTTCCAAACAAATGGAAGTTTAGCCACATCCCTTAATGGCATAGAAGTTAAGAGGGTCTATTCAATTGATCTATCTCATTAAAAGTAGGGGGCTTTGAGAAAACTGTGATTGTGTGTGCCTCTTAAGTGTATTTATGTCCAATAATTAATTCATATATCGAGGACAGCATAAAATGTATTTAATTGCTTTTCTTCTACTTCCTCAGAGCACACCATCTGGTAAAAGGTACAAATTTATTGTGAGTGGACATGGCAAATATGAAAAAGTTCCAGTCAGTGATCACAATCATGCTGAATATACAAATGGTAAGTGAAGTAATATTTTATATTTTATATTTACCCTACAAGTTTCAGAAGCAGGAGTGTGGGTGGGTGGGTGACTTTATTTGAGTCAGGAAGGTCACAAGATCACAGTGTTGGTTTGTTTGCCTGTGTTCTTAGTGGTGACGAACAGTTGACAGCAATGTTGAGCCCCCACGTGCTTATCTGGCTTGGCCCCGACAAAGCTTTGATTTAATTTCAGGCCTCTCTTTTAAAAGAGATAGATTTGATTCACTAAAACTGACATGTTATTGTAATTGTTTTTTCAATAGCTGTAGATACAGTACTAAGAATATGTACAAGCTGAAGTTATTTCATAAACAGTAATTAGGGATAGGATTTACCTTTTGAGTTTTCCAGTCTTGATAAGGGTTTGTAAAATGGTAATGGTCTGTGCATTAAATTACCTCGCAGACTTACTTGTTATAAACAATGCTATATGTCGTCTACTGTGCTCTAAATAGTCATTGCATTTTTTTAACAAGAAGTGATTGTTATGTTGTCCTTGGACAGTTGTTGTTTAATTGAGATGTTACATTAGACCAAGTAACAAATTATTATTTTTTTTGGTTCCTGGGTAGTAAGTGTTATTTCCTAATTGCTTATGCCTCAAAAGTATAGAAAATGGCTATTATTCCCCATAAACTTTGCTTTTGTGAACAGAACAGTGATATTTTGAAATTTACCTATTTTCCAGAACATTCCAGATAGATTCAGTGCTGAGTAAACTTGGAGTAACTTCTAGAACTTTCTAGAACTTTCCAGTAATATAAATAATAGTATAAATACAGGGGCCTTAAGCCCACCAGTTCAGTTTAGTTCCAGCTGCCTAAGTGGATACATATCTGCATTTTTCTGAGATGGCATCAAGAGGCTGCAAGCATCCGGCAGACGCATTTTGCTGTGTCTGCGGCCAATTTATCAAGACAAGAGCAAAAAAGTACTCAGTGGAAGCATCTGCTAAGATGTGTGAGGCCTACAAGGCATATTTCGGCATGCCTGTCGGGGGTCAAGACAAACCCTGGGCACCTCATTTCACCTGCGAGCACTGCAAAAAAACTCTGGAAGGTAAGATGGACAACTGTTGCTCGGAATTTTATGTTATAAAATTTGTTAAAATTTTTAAAATTGTAAAAGTTTTTAATTTTAAAATGTTTTACAATTTTCAATGTTATTGAAAAAATATATCATATATGAAAAATGTTGCGAGAATCTCTTATACATTAGTCATGGGTGAAATAAATGTATTTTTGTAGGATGGTACAGAGGGGAAAAGAGAGCCATGAAGTTCGCTATCCCAAGATTTGGCGGGAACCCTCTGACCACTCAAGCAACAGCTACTTCTGCATGGTGGACCCTTCCAAACGTCGGACTGGCAAGAATGCACCTGCTGTCACGTATCCGGACCTTCCTTCATCCATCGCCCCGGTGCCACACTGCCATGAGCTCCCCGTACCTACTCCTCTGGAGAGAGCAGCCGTCTTTAGAAGAGAGCAGCAAGTCAGAGAGCGAGGAAGACGTTGTAGATCCAGATGACAATTTCAGAGGTGGAGCTGAGGAGAGAAACCCATACTACCCCAACCAAAAAGACCTCAATGACTTGATTAAAGATCTTGGTCTCACCAAGTCCAATGCCGAGCTTTTGACGTCTAGGCTCAAGCAATGGAACTTGTTGGATGAAAGTGTGCAAGTCACAGATCAGAGGAAGCGTCACCAACCTTTTTCCAGCTTCTTCACCCGTCAAGATGGTCTCTGCTTCTGCCACAATGTGACCAGTCTGTTCGAGACAATCGGAATCGCCTGTAACCAGAATGAGTGGCGCCTCTTCATTGACAGCTCATCCAGGAGCCTCAAAGCCGTGCTGCTCCATAATGGTAACAAGTACCCGTCTCTTCCCCTGGCTCACTCGGTGCACCTCAAAGAGGATTACAACAGCATCAAGACCTTGCTGGACACCTTGAAGTATGATGAGTACGGCTGGGAGGTCATAGGAGACTTCAAAATGGTAGCATTCCTGATGGGTCTCCAAGGTGGTTTTACCAAGTTTCCCTGCTATCTTTTCCTTTGGGACAGCATGGACACCAAGGCGCACTACCACAGGCAGGACTGGCCACAGAGGACCGAATTCTCTGTGGCGAGGAACAACGTCAAGTCGGAGCCACTGGTGGACCCCCGGAAGGTGTTCATGCCACCGCTGAACATCAAATTAAGCCTTATGAAACAATTTGTCAGAGCTCCAGATAAGGAGTCGGCAGCCTTCAAGTACCTTCAAGACTTCTTCCCTAAGTTGTCTGAGGCAGAGGTCAAAGCCAGTGTCTTCATCGGACCACAGATAAAGAAGATCCTGGAGTGCAATGAATTCCCCAAGAAGCTCACTAATAAGGGGAAAGCGGCTTGGAACAGCTTTGTCGCAGTGGTTCGGGGCTCCCTGGGCAATCGCAAGGCCGAAAACTATGTGGAGCTGGTTGAGACTCTGGTGAAGAACTACGGCACAATGGGCTGTAGGATGTCCCTCAAAGTCCATATCCTTGATGCTCATCTTGATAAATTCAAGGAGAACATGGGAGCATACTCGGATAAGCAAGGCGAGCGCTTCCACCAGGATATACTGGACTTTAAACGCCACTACCAAGGACAGTATAATGAGAACATGATGGGAGACTACATTTGGGGGCTGATTCGTGAAAGTGATTTACAGTATAATCGTAAATCTCGAAAAACTATTCACTTCTAAATCTTTTGTAGTCATTTTTGTATTAATTTAGTATAAATACATGTTAATTTGGATTCATATGTTGTTTTTTTCTGACTTTATGTGAACGAAAAGACAAATTCACCTGTTTTCTCATTGGAAATAGGTAAATTTCAAAATATCATTGTCCTGGTCACAAAAGCAAAGTTTGTGGGGAATAATAGCCATTTTCTATACTTTTGAGGCATAAGCAATTAAGAAATAACACTTACTACCCAGGAACAAAAATTGTGTTACATAGTCTATTCAACTTGGCCCACCATTTTGCCTTTATCTCAGTGTAGTGCTCTTACATTTCTGTCCTGCACACCTTCAACCTATTCTACTGAGTGAATCAGAGTGAATTGTGAACAATCAAATAAGCTCATGAGAAATGTCTCAGTTGATTAGCTCCCCAATTAAAATATCATCAGAATCACAATTATTTTATTAAAATCTTTTTAAAAAAATTTCTAAAATATTTTTTAAAATCCTGCCACAGCATGATCACAGGAAGCTTGTTGTTAAAAACTGTCCTTAACTTATAACACAGTCGGAATAATAAAGAGGCTATTTGTCCAGTAGACAAGTGTGTTTGTGTGTGTGTGTGTGTGTGTGTGGTGTCAGTGTGTGTGTGTGTGTGTGTGTGTGGTGTGTGTGTGTGTGTGTGTGTGTGTGTGTGTGTGTGTGTGTGTGTGTGTGTGTGTGTGTGTGTGTGTGTGTGTGTGTGTGTGTGTGTGTGTGTGTGTGTGTGTGTGTGTGTGTGTGTGTGTGTGTGTGTGTGTGTGTGTGTGTGTGTGTGTGTGTGGTGTGTGTGTGTGTGTGTGTGTGTGTGTGTGTGTGGTGTCAGTGTGTGTGTGTGTGTGTGTGTGTGTGTGTGTGTGTGTGTGTGTGTGTGTGTGTGTGTGTGTGTGTGTGTGTGTGTGTGTGTGTGTGTGTGTGTGTGTGTGTGTGTGTGTGTGTGTGTGTGTGTGTGTGTGTGTGTGTGTGTGTGTGTGTGTGTGTGTGTGTGTGTGGTGTCAGTGTGTGTGTGTGTGTGTGTGTGTGTGTGTGTCAGTGTGTGTGTGTGTGTGTGTGTGTGTGTGTGTGTGTGTGTGTGTGTGTGTGTGTGTTATCTTTTGGTTCAGGATATTGCTCTCGAGTGGTCAGCAGCCTAGAGAGATCAGGAACGGGAATCCTGAGGTGATGACAGCTGTCAAAACACTTTATTTATATAAGGGCAATAGCCCTCTGTTTTAAAGAAAACGTATTTATATAAAGCAATAATTAAATCACTGTCTAATCCATAACATTACATTGTTATTAATTTAGGAATACATATTATTGTATTGGTTATTAATGTTGATTTTAGGGTCTCGATCAGGAACTATCCTTGAACCACCCTTTAGCCACACTAGAATAACTACTTTTATCCAAAATAAAAATCATATACTTATGCGTATCAATTACCCAACACATAGGATAACTCCCCCTATAGACTAATTATACTTTTGTATTAATACACATTGGCAGCTATCAGGTTTTTAAATGTTACAAAAATACAGGCTGCATATAATGTATGTTTGTACTAGAAATTACAATACAGATATTTAATCAGACTGATTACATAAAGCAGAGAACACTAGGTATACATTTGTATGTACAAGACAAAATGATTATGCTACAATTATCATTTACAAGGCTGAAAAACCTTCCCCCTCAAACATTCACATACAGTAGATGTAGGGTGAGGCCAAAACATTAATATTAGACATAAATATTATACAAAAAGTTATATTTTTTTTAGTTCTGTTTTATCCATCAAAGTCAACACTGCTCTTTTATCAAAACCTGCTTTTAGCAGTACTGTATCAACTTCATGGGTAATGTAGGTATTGATCTGGATTGTCTGTGGTTTGTTCATACATAGTTTTGAAAAAACCAGAGTGGTGTCCAACATCATCTGCTTAATCCCTTGTGTGTTTATAGAGAGAGGACATGTGTCATCAGATAACCCTGATGTCCCATGATGTAAACCAAGCGATCCTAGGCCTATTGGCCTCCAGCTAGGAAAGGGAGAGAAAGCTGTACCTTGACCTCTAGGGTCATTCCTGGCACAAAGGTTGTTCCTCTGTTTGGAATGTTCATGCTTCCTCAATAAGGGACACGAATATGATAAATTCACTTTTATAAACTACCAAAGAGATGTTACAAAAAACATACCTAATTGCAACACAGCTCTAAAATGTGTTTGGCACCACCTGGTGTCCCAAAATTGCAATATGACTATTTGTAAAGAATATTCTCTTAAAGAGTAAATTTCTAGTTTTCAGCACTTCCCTTGAAATGATTAATGAATACTATTGAAAGCCAGTGAATAGTTATAACACAAAATACTTCAATAACTTTGCTCTCACTTTCCTGTGCATTGAACTCTTGTCCTGGCCCTTTACTGATCATAATTCCTCACATTTTTTTCCTGCATCTAAAATCACTTTTGCTATCTTTTCACTGCCTTGTAATGAAACAGAAATATCTGGGCATTGGTTCCAAACTGACTTCTCCTCAGGACCTTCTTCACAGAGCACAAAGCAGTCACTTGGAGCCAGGTCTGGGCTGTATACAGATGCATGTGGCAGGATCTGACAAGACCCAGCCTTGATCAAATAATACTTTTTACTTTGTGCTTGTCATGCCTCATCCTCAGCGCTGATACAACAGTCATTGAATTTCCTTGAGCACTTGCACATCTAACATATTGCTACACATAGCCTTCACCCTTTGGTTTAATGCTGTTACCAGTCACACTTTCTGACCTCAGATTTTCAAACCTGCACTCCATTACCATGCTGTCATTTTAAAAACATACCATTCTCAGAATTCACTGTATGCATGTATTGATAAATGGGGCCAACTGAAAGCTAAATGCAGTATATCCCTATCAAATGACTTATATTCGTAACAGACAGACTAAAATTAATCTAGACCCCATTTGAAACACCATCATAAATTGAACTCTACAGTAATACTAAAAGGAAACTGGATTAAATAAATATTATTGCATTTTCATTAACATTACTAAGTATAGCTAAGTCAGGGCATTAAAATATACATTAAATTCAGAGCTTAAAGTGGTATGATTATGAAATATCTTAACTCATGTATTATTGTTTAGATTCACTTTGTACATCATTTTCTGTTTCAATCATCATATCCTGGTGACTTTTTAAGTTTAAACTGTGCACACGCTGTCCAAAACTGCTGCCAAAATGCACAAGCATGGTTATAATTTAAATCAATATATAGAAATAAACCTTAATTTGTCAGAGTTGTTGACAATGCAAATAGCAGTTTTCTGCTTCCAATATTTTGTTTAACTTACTATAGACCTTCAGATCAACTTGTATCTCTGAATAATTTCCTAGACCATTGTATGATGTGGTGTGGTTTGTTATGCCATCAAACACATGTGCTTAAAAACCTTCCTTTTGCAAACAGCTTTAAAAATATAAAATCAAACAGCATAGTTTTCACAAATATATGTGTACAGATTTATGTAAAAGAATCAAAAAATGAATTTGTTCTTTACAGATTTGTTCCAGATTTAATAAAGATATGTTATGCTTCAGTCCCAAACTTATGTCTGAAATTTTGAAAAGACTAAAACTGCTATGAAAATGATCACTTTAAGTGTAAAATATCAGTGCATTAGTCATTAATGAAAATTTTCAGATTTTTATTGTTAGTTTTGCACCAGCATATTTAAAATAAAGCTTTGAGCAGTATATCTAGCTTCCAGTCTTGTTTTTTTTTTACCTTAAGGATTAATCATCCTTCTCCCTGATACATTGTAGCAATTAATTGATATTGAAAAAAAACTACTTTCAATACTAATTTGACATTTAACTTTTGTGCACTTTGAAGGGAATCACCATTATGTATGATTATTATGTGATCTCGAGGGGTCATTTGCTTTCCAGGCACCTATTTTAATTCTCCAAACATCTTGTCTAACACTTATTAATTACAGAAAAACAGTAGAAATTTTGATTCATAAAGGCAAGGAACTGCTATAACTTTATCAGAGGTGAATATCCAGCTGTAAAGTTGCATTGTCACATATTTGCTATTTTATCTATTGGTTAGCTTATACTTCGTTATTATTTAAATTCCCAACCCTTAGCAATTCTGTTAAAGTCTTTAGGTTCTTCCTCTGTATTTTTGCGGTTCAGCAGACTCATCTCAAACACAGTAGTGATTTTTGCCAGTGGCCTAGAAGCAGCTTCCTTTAACTTTCTGGCATCAAATCGTGGTTTGTACAAGAGAAGAGGCAGCCTGTAGATGAGTGAAGAAAATTCTTTCCTTTCCTCTTGTTTTGTTTCTGTTTGTTCAGACTTGGTATTGTTGTTAATTTGTTGCTTTATACGTTCTTTGGCAGAAAACATATTGAAGAGGACTGCATCCCACATCTTGGTTGCCCTTGAATCTTTGTGTTTCTCTAAATCCTGGCTTTCACTTTTGCTTTCGTTTTCCCCTGGTGAGGGCTTCTCTTTATTATTTTCCTTTTCTCTCGTTTGTAACGTCTCTTTCTTGGGTTCAGGTTGCGACTCTGGTTCTGGAAATTTAGGCTCTTCAGGCTCCACAACAAGATGCTTCTTGAGACGGGACCAGCCACTGAATTTGGAATTCAGTGGCTTTGCTTTCTGGGGTATTTTCAGCAAGGGCTCTGCTTTGGGAAATGAGCTGGCTTGGTGATTGTCTTTTTCAGAACTTGCTGGTGCAACTTTCTCAGCAGTTTTTTCCTTAGTAACATCAGCCTTGGTTTCTGTGACTTTTGCTGTTTCCTGCTGAAGTCCATCTCCAGCTTGAGGCTTTTTGTGCAAAGAATGAACAGGCTGGACTTCAGTCTCAGGGATTATTGACTTGGAATCTTCTGGGACAAGGGCTGCAGCAGTATTAGTTTCAGGCACAGGGGTTTTAACTCTTTGCATCTGAAGAGAGGGAGTTTGGGGTTTTGGTGCTTCGATTGCAGGTGTTTTTTCTTGCTGATTGTCTGACAGAGAAGGAATTACACTTGTAGGAGTTGTAGCTCTAGCAAAGACGTATGTAGGAGTTGTAGCTCTAGCTAGGTCATGTGTTGGTGTTTTAGCTCTCAGAACGTCATGAGAAGCTGTTTTAGGGCTGGACACTGTGTTAGAAGGTGTTCTGGGTTTAGGTACTTCATATGAAGTTGTTGTAGCTGCAGTTATTCCATAAGAAGTTGGCGTAGGTCTGGGCATTTTAATAGAAGGTGTTTTGGGTCTGGAGATGTCATAGGAAGGTGTTGTAGCTGTAGGTGCTTCATAAGAGGGTGTTTTGGGTCTTGCCACATCATTGGAAGGTGTTTTAGGTGTGGTTAGTTCATATGAAGTTGTTGAAGCTGTAGATGTTGCAAAATAATGTGTCTTAGGTTTTGAGACTTCTTTAGAAGGTGTTTTGGGTCTAGGTATTTCCTGGGAAGGTGTAGCCGTAGTTGCTCCGTAAGAGGGTGTTTTGGGTCTTCCCACATTATTAGAAGGTGTTTCAGGTGTGGTTACTTCATGCGCAGTTGTTGTAGCTGTATGTGTTCCATAATAATATATCTTAGGTCTTGACACTTGATTAGTAGGTGTTTTGGGTAGAGGCACTTCATATGAAGGTGTTGTAGCAGTAGATATTCCATAAGATGGTGTTTTGGGTCTTGAGGCTTCATGAAATGGAGTTTTAGCTGTGGGTACTTGATAAGTAGGGGTTTTTACTCTGGGTAGTTCACACAAAGGCGCTGTGGCTGGAGAGATTCCATAGGAAGGTGTTTTAGGCCTGAGACATTCGTATGAAGGTGTTTTAGGCCTAGACACCTCATTCGATGCTACAGCAGATTTAGAAATTCCATATGAAGGTGTTATAGGTCGTGATATTGTAAGTCTGGGCACTTCATATGAAGGTGCTTTAGCAGCAGTAATTTCATAAGCGGTTGTTTGAACTGCAGTGACTTCATTTGTGGACGTTTTAGGCAGGGGCACGTCATATGTAGGTGTTTTAGATCTCTGAATTTCATAAGAAGGTGTTTTAGATCTAGACCATTCACATGAGGGTACTGCTGGTATAGTTATTCCATACAAAGGTGTTTTATGTCTGGGTGCATTGTATAGAGGGGTTTTAGGCCTAGACCATTCATATAAAGGTGGCCGAGTTATAGGTACTTCATATGAGGTTGTGGTAACTGTTGAAACTTCATATGTAGGCGTTTTAGCTGTCACAACTTGATAATGAAACGATGTATCTGCAGAGGTTCCATGAGATAGTGTTTTAGGTCTAGGTACTTCATGTAAAAGTGCTTTAGCTGTAGGAACTTCATGTTTAGTTCTTTCAACTATAGGGATTTCATACGTAGATGTTTCGGATGTAGTGACTTCATAAGAAGGTGTTTTAAGTGAAGATGTAGAAATTTGACTTGCAGTTGTTTTAGCAGGAGCTGCCTCAAATGTTGGTGTTTTAGCTTGATAACCTTCATATGTGAATGTCTTTACTTGAGGAACTTCAAACAAAGGTGTTTTAGCTCTTGGAACTTCAACAGCAGGTGATGGTTGACTGGTAGCTTTAACAGCATGAGAATTGACTCTAGAAACATCAAAAAGATGTGCCTTATGTGTAGGTGCTGTTTCCCCAGGGGTTATAACTTTGGGAACTGTGCTGCTAGCTGAGTGGATTTCCCCATGCAGTGGGTGGACTGGAGACTGTGGTACTGTCTCCTGGACTTCTGTTTCCTGTGGAAAAATGAAAATGTTCCTTTCATGACTTGTAGACAGTGGAGTATGTTTGTAAGACTGACCAGTATGTGCTAAGGGACTTCTCGCCTGGTTAAAAAACTGGGGTGACAAACTCTCTGACTTGCTGAAAGAAAATATTTTTTTAGTTGGGTATGGAGATGATGCATGTTGAACCAGAGGTTTAACTGAAAACCTTGGGGGTAGCAGGGATGCAGCATATGCAGGTGTTTCGGGTGTCTTTGGCGGTGTGGAGTGTTCACTGTGCTCAAGATCCGGACTGGCTTCACTCACTGGAGAGAGACTGGAGCGGAAGGGGATGGGGGTCTGTGATGTTGGTGGAGGTGCCTTTTTCTTAGCTGTTTTCTTTAGTAGTTTCTGAAGCCTGGCATTGTCCTTGCTTGGCTTGGGCAGCAGAGGGGGTGGATACTGCGGGGTCAGTCCTTGTTGATTAACATTTGTAAAAGTGACAGCCATCAGCATTTTAACCCCTGAAATGAAAATACAATTTTAGACAGCTTTTGTAACACAATATATTTAAAACATAACGCTCTGGTTTCACAACTTGTGACTAATATTCTATAGGTTTCATGGTTAATGTACCTTGAACAGGTTGTGTTGATAAATGCTTTGACAGTCAGGTTAATGTCTTGTTATGATTTTCAGCAGTGTCCATCAGCAGTGTTCTCAAGAGAAAATAGATCATGATCTCTGTTCTTAGCTCAGCTCCTAGGCTCTAAGAAACTGTATTGCCCCATGCCTAGTCAGCACTTATGCTCTGGCTGTTTATTTAGAACCAGGCTGATAAAGTTACAATGCTAAATGATTTTCATAAAATGATTATTATGTATGGAATCTATTTCTAAATCAGTAGGATATTAATAAATTCATAGAACTACAATGCAGCATTTACTGCACCACATCATGCTAGTATTACCGAAACCATTCTCACTGTAATAATTTTCCCCTTTTTTTTTTGTGATTTCTTGCAGATGGAGCATACCATGAAGAATCCTGAAAATGTACTGTAACTGATTTATTTTTCTTTTTTAATTTATGAATTGTCGCAAGGTTGTAGCTGATATTATCCACACTATTGCTACCTTGTCTCATCCCAGATTAAGTGATACATAATCTTACTTGTCTTTAACAACTTTGTTGTAGAATTTCTAAAATAATCAAGATAATTATTTTCATCAGTTACTGAAAAAAATAATTATTATGTTTGCTGAATAACAACGCTAGTGGGTTTTTGTTTGTTTGTTTGTTTGTTTGTTTTTTTCCATCATTATACATTGGCATGACATACAGTGGGTTTTTGTAACTTTTAAAATACAAAAATAAATAGCTTTTTTATTAAAAAAAAAAAAAAAAAATATTTACCTAACATTTCTTATTTTTACTTTTTGTATTGAACCTATTCTTGTAATTGCACTGTCTTAATATAAATGCAATGTCTATTTCTAAATGTTATACTGTACGACAAAAAGCTTGAAATGCTTTCTTGGCCAAGACCATAATATCCAAAGGATGTGCACTAGCACCATCAACACACATATAGCCTACAGTAATACAGTGTATTAAGTTTCATATTTTGGCAACATATTCTACTGCAGTTAATTCTGATTTTGTATCAGATTTACAATAGTACACAAAGTACTGAATGTAAAAACAAGCACACCTGCAAACAAATATAATTGTGTTTGATTGTTGCTTTAATGCTTTAGTTAGAGAACAGTAGATTACAATATTACAGTTAGGCATTATTAGGACCTGGTGTTTAATGGATCTTCTCAAGCATTTTGTAGAGATGAGGTAAGAACTGCTTTTCCTATTAGCAAAATAAGTTGCCACTGTATTCTGTGTTCTTGCTTTGAATCTCTATTATATCCGCTGTATGATTTTATTTCTTAAAAAAAAAAAAAAAAAAATGTAAAGTTTCATATTAACATCTGCTTTTTTTCTTACAAATTGTATGAACCTTTGTTGTGTTTCTCAAACAGAGTAAAATATACAATTATGGGCCATATCTTTTCATGAACTTTATTCAACAGTAATGTACAAAACTGAAAAGTAAGAGAATTTAGAGTGCTTGAGATGCCTTCCATTACATTACTAACGTGTTTGATAATTGCTTTGTTAAGTCAATAGGTGTTTTTTCCCCTTTCAAAAAAATGTATTCAAGACTGGCGTAAACGCTTTATAAGCTTTAAGTTATATATCGATAAATGGCCTGTGTTACATTTTATCAAAAATGATTCACAGTACAATAATAGAAGTTAAACACTATCCCATTACTACATTTCTTGCTAAAAGTGTAGTACCAGCAAGCAGACTACAACAGATAGCTTTTACTAGAGGTCCAAACATGGATGACTGTTTTTTTTTTTTCTTTCTAGCAGTGTTTAATGCTGCTTGAATATGTGTTAAAGATAGTGTTACACTTATGTTCAGATGACCTTATTACTAGTAGTGATCCTATTACCAGCTGCCCCAATGCAGTTTGACACATACTATAGTCAACTGCAACAGATCACATTTATGTTAAACATAATCTAAGTCATTGGTTCACAGTCTTTCAGAACAAGCTATACAAAATATTGTCTGTAGATGTCTGACCATTTGCCTCATTGTATTTTCTATCCATCTGAAAACCTGTATCCATTTCCCTCTGTATGTCAATTTTACCCCCAGTCAGATTGTTTATATAACTGAGCATAAATTGTTTTTATAACTGAGCATTTATTCCTTTGAGTGTGTAACTAGTTTTACGTAGTTTGGTTGCATTGCTTGTTGTTTTATTCAAACAGAGCAAGCACCTGAAAAGTTCACTGAAGTGAAAAATGTCAGCAGCAGTTATATGTAACACTTGCTGAAATAAATGTCTCCTGGGCAGCTAGAAAGTTCTTGGGCCTAATTTTAGGAGGAGGAAAGAAGAAGGGCTATCTTGTGACACCATCACCTGTTGCAGGCCTCTGCCTAGAACTGCCCCATACTCAGGCCATCACTTTTTCTCTGGGCTGTAAATCACAGGGATTCCACCAGCCAATAAAATCGAGGTTCTTTGCAGAAACATGAACTTGGAACTGAATTTCACACGGAAAATAGGTGATTCAGTTTATAATTCCAGGTCAGAATTCTGGTATAACTTGATAAGAGCACAGCAACGAGCACGGTAAAGAATGGAGAAGCGTGGTAAAGCATAGTAAAAATAGGTACTGTAATATAAACAAACTGTACCAAAAAAAATCACAGGATACTTCAAAATTAGAGTTCATGTCACAATGCAAATAAACCCATGCCTGGAATTCGTGATAATGTATTATGCATTGTTTTTTTTTTTTTTTTTTTTTTTTACTGTATATCATGTATTCTGCATTTCTCTGTATTTAAGTATTACAGATTTTGTTCTTACTGCATCTTGTAAAGCATTTTGTGATGGTGGTCCACTATGAAAGGCGCTATATAAAATAAAGATTGATTGATTGATGGATAAGTGACTTTGTGCAGCTGTGTCCTCGGTGGTTCATAACCCCCATGTTTTCTCATAAGCTTAAAAAGCTGTTTTGATTATGTGTATAAACCACAATCAAAGCAGCTAAAACTGGTTGTAAAACCACAAAATTCTGCTAAGTGTCACGAAACACCTACTAACACACCTCCTGGAAAGGAGGGCCAACTCTGTTCATTGGTGAAAGGAGGGTATTACCTCACCCTCTAGGTGAAGTTCCACTCACAGTTGACAGACACTTGAGGTATATTAGAGCTTGTAACAGGTATTTTGTTGCTCGGGTCCACCTGTCAAGAACTGTAGGTTTACCCATCCCATCTATGAGACCTGTGAGTTTACTTGCAGTACCATTGATGTTCCTGCTGTATCCTGTACTAATGTTTTAGCTGTTTGGTTTTAAATAAAACTCTTTTGATTTGACCTGAAGAAGACTGTCTGTTTATTTTTGAGAAGGAAACAAACCTTACACCTGCTTGGTCCATAGTCTCAGACTATACTCCACTGTGCCTCCATTGCTATGCATGACATCAGTTCTGAGATGAACTGGGTGACTGTTCTAAGTCCACCATACCTCAGTGCTAGGTTATAAGCATGCTCGCCAGTGGCAGTTGTGTCCTATTGTTTTCAAGCAAAAGTTTAATACTTACATTGGAGGCCACAAGATAAACAAATTAATTTGGGTGGGGGGTTCATGTCCACAGATCTTTAGTGAAACGACAGATAGTACATACATTCGAGAGTTTCACACTAGTTAAGTAATACACAAGAGACAACACTCAGCCAATTAGCTATGCAATTTACCCTGCCTCCTCAATGGCTTCTGAAACGATAAAACTGATAAACTTCAGAGACCACTAAAGAGGCCTTGGATCAAAAACGCAAGTGTGTGGTTTCAAGTTGCTGCATGGGCTTTCAGTGTTGCTTCACCTCCAAAGACCCCAGCGAAGGCAACCATGTCTCCCACAACCTTAGGCTATTAAGACCAATGCATGAAAAACTAGTGAAGTAAAGGCATTAAAAAAATGAAGGGGTGCTGATTAAATAAATAAAAAATGGATAAGTATATTCAAGAAAAAAGGGATGTAGAAACAACTTTACATAGACCTTCCATAGTTACACTATGCTACATTTAGCACTGTAACTTTAAACAGATAGTGTATCTGATTGCAGTGCTATACTTTCAGTGGAATGAAGCCTTCTGAACCTGGTAACTGTGTTTAACACTTAAATAATACTGTAGATATGAATGAGAGATGTAGATGGAAACCATCTTTAGCAGTTCTATTGCTTATTGTAAGAACTAGTTTCCAAAACATAGCAGGTGTTTATTATGTAACATACAATGATGATGTTACTTGCTGCCTTTAATATTTCACCAGTTTGTTTAAAATCATAAATTGGTCCATGGTTGTGGGGTTGGGAGGATGAGGCCTTATCCACACTCTATTAATCTAAAACCACCCAAAGGATTAACAGGTAGAATACTTGGCTCCCAAGTGGAGCATCCGGTAAAGGCACCACCCATAGTGTAGGATGCGCACTATAGTTTGGAGATCACCGGTTTGAATCCAAACTATGCAAGAGTTCCCAGGGGCTGGTGCATAATTGACCAAGTGCTGCCCAGGCAGGGTAACAGTTAGGTTGGCTGGGGAGTCCTTGGCTCACCACAGACCAGTGACCCCTGTGGCTGGCCCGGCACCTGCAGGCCGGCCTGTATGCAATTCAGAACTGCGTGGTCCTCTGACGCTGTAAGTTCTGGATATGGTTGCAGAATGCAGCATTATCAAAAGTGGACAGCCAACAACACTTATTTTGGAGAACAAAAGGTAGTTCAGAAGTTGCAGCAGTGAGCATGCTTGAATAATAATTGGAGATTCTGAAAATTTGAAAATTAATAAAAATAATTGTTAAAAAAAAGGTTGTTAATTTTAATAATGCTTAATGCTAATTCTTTCCAATTTCCTGGATCATCTTGTAGACACTTTCTTTGTCCAATTTAAGTTTCAGCATTAGAAGAACCTGTAAATGGAACACTTACACATAACATTGTGTAGTCTCTGACATACAGAAATATTACATTAAGGAATTCTAACACTCAACAGAGTTTCGGGACCTTGGGTACCAAACTGCAAATGCAAACGGTGCCAGGGTCAAGTTACGTTCACTTTTTTGTGCAAAGCTGGCTTTCGTGTATGCCAATGCAAAAACAAAATATACTAACAGCGTCCTCAAAAACTAATCCATTCAAAATAGCTCTAAACTGAATTTCTGAACATAATTTGTTCAGAAAAGTTGTTCATTAGATGTTTTAAAAAAAAGGATTTTCACATGTTACCATTAACTAAAAATGCTGCTTTTCTCTGTGTGAAAGCTGACTAATAAATGTAATAAGATCTTCCTTTGAACCTCAGCACAAGATCTTCTAACTTTTTTAATCTGTTGGTGAAACCATCTTAGTAGAGCAGCTTTTATGTGCATTGTTTCCCTCAGAGTAAGCAAGAGAGAGAAAGAGACAGGGTGCTCAAGAAAGGCTTGTACCACTTGATACATGAGAAGAGGCCATCCTTTTAAGGAACTGGAAGGTTAGATGTTTAGTACACCTCCAGAAAACATGTTCAAATGAGGAAAGATTAATAATAGCCTGACAGTAAAAAAAACAATACAGTACAATAGACATTGACTCTGTCTTCTATTAAAGAAAAGACAATCAGCTTTTGAGTTATTCAAAATCTACAAAGCACTATATTTCAAATCCAACACAGAAAACCACCAAACTACCAGATGTCATATTTTTTAAGAACAGGAGACTGGAATATGCATATTATCAAAGCTCAGGAAGAAATTATGTGAATAACTTACCTAGAAATGCACAATACAGGTGATTAACTCACTTGGGAATAAATAAAGAAAAAACATTTTGTACATTTGTATTTGCCACAAACACAGAGCACACTGCACGTTTAAAACATGCATTTGTTTCTTAGAATATGAGAATATTGACTGAATTATTCTAATAAATGTGTTGGATTATTGCAGTTCGACCAATCTCTTTGAAGCTTGCATAATTCAGTTAAAATTAATGAAACACACCCACCAAATGTACATGCAATGTTAAGCAAAGAAAGTTTTAAATTATAGAATTTAAGTTTATACATTTTCATATATTTTGCACTAAAAGCCCCTTTTCGTTAGTGTATTAAAATTTCCATTGGACAATAATCTAAGTTTTGGGTCAGCTATTAAATTAGACAACCCTATTCTTCATGAGGAATTGCACTAAGACCATGCCATCAGCACATTTATTAACCAATGAACGAAGAAAGTATGAACATGGTTTCGTTTACCTGAGTGAGTGGTGGTCAGGGTTTAGAGGCTGCAGTCAGCAGGTCCCAGGCTTGAATGTGAGATGGGAAGGCACATCTTGATCTTTACTGCAGCCTTCCTACAAATGGAAGGGGCAATCTCAGAGCCACTCCAAAAATAAAACCTTCCCCAAGCCTTTGCTTAATACATATTCCACTGTGAGTTTGCAGTGGCTGTCAACCACTTCAGGAGGTGTAGCAGATTAGATAACCTGGGACCCTGATCATTGCATCCACTTTCCTTTTCTAAGCGCAGCGACCCCTACAGGCCATAATGAGATATTTGAAACTTCGAAAAACATGACTTGCCAGCTTAATCAGGGAGATTGTGTCTGCTGTAATTTATCCAAGGCAGGGTAAATTCTTCAATACAACCCCTCCCCCCCCTCCAATGTTATATTGAAGACGATCAAAGTTCTTTTGCCCACTGGGAATTTTAATAATGTTAGTGAGTTGAACAGACATCATTTCATACACAATTACACACACACAAGCACACACGTACATAGTTTCAACAGTACAATCTTGGAGATCTTTTGGAAATCAGACAACATATTTTTTTACAAGGTGCCGGAAATAACTGAGAAAAACAGCCACACTTTGTATACGTATGTATAGTCCTTGAATATAATAGATAGATATACTGTAGTAAAATGTAGATCTTTAATTTAACGTCATGTAATCAAAGAAACTGCAAAATGATTGTTAAGTATATGGAAATTACAAAGCGGTATATCATTTAATATGTTAACGTAACATTATTCAGCAGGTTTCATTCGACTCTATGAAGCAAAATTTGTTAACTCTATAGGGTGATGCAAAACTTTTGGCTATAGCTTATTAAGTTAAGAGGAAATACGACAACAGCTTGTATTGTTATAAACTACACTTGAATTCTAAAACCCCCTATAAATATATATTTTTATCTAATCTTTGACTCTCTTATTGTATGTCTGTATGGCAGACCCCTTACACCAAGCCCGCTGTATTTTTGCTTGCCTAGTTTGTTTGCAAATATAGCAACATGAGTCTCCGGTGCTTCTCTCCAAACTTGTGCCTCCCTCCTAAGCATGATCTAGTCATGTCCTTATTCAGCTCCGCTGCTTAGACATCATCTCCTCTCCCAGCTAGCCCACATTGTAGGGGCTATAACCAATCATATTGGTCAGAAGATCATATTTCACTATAACAGGAGGACTTAATCACCTTGGGAAGTTTACAGATCCCACAGCCAGTCTCGGCCAGCAGGGAGCTCACTTCGTTCAGCTTGTCTCAGGTAAGATAGAGCCTCAGCAGTCCAAAGAGTCTACAGGACTAGCATTGTGTCCCAGGGAATAGCTTTCAAGGATTGCCAAAGAGACTGGAATATGCAGTGACCACGTAGGCTACAGTACAAAGGCTAACCTGAGATAGGGTCCCATGGGATCAGCCAGACTGCATGTGCCTCAGAATTAAGAGGGCCAAAGAAAAGAAATAACTATAGAAATATATTTGAAAATGTTGATTACAATATAGAACTGATAGCATCTAATATTTAAAAATGTAATAATGCAATAATTGTTTTGCAGTAAAATATCAATGCAGGCCACTGTTTTTTTTATTTGTTTGTTTTGGGTTTTTTTTTGTTTGATTATTTTTTTTTTTTTAGTATGTTATGTTTTAAATAGCAATGGGACTGCTTAATTTATTAATTCCAATGATACAATTGGGTGACTTTGTTACTATAATGCTTTACCACAAAGTGTTGCTTACTGTCTAAGTTGCAATGAACATTGTATTTATAATATATTTCTAGTATATCTAATATCCTTAATGTTCTGCTTGCAGACAGTTCTAATAAGAGCCCTGAATCCCTGGGCCATTTGTCCCTATTAAAAAGTTTTGCCTGTTGTGCAAATTACCATGCGTTTTCCCATGCTTAAATTGTGCATCTTTAGCACAGTATACTGCAGTAAACGTTTGGTCTATCTGTAAATAGTGTATATTAGAATCAGTAGGCAATGTAAATCTGTAGAGTTTATGACTTTAGCTCATTTAGAAAAGTTTGTGAAATGTATATTTAAATATGCTGATGATCCAAAGGGTTTGCGATCTGCTTCCTTGAACTCATCGCTATTATTTTTAATATGTAGGCGATGTTTACTTTGACAATGCAGGCTTAATAGTGGAGAGCTGATAATACATCTGTTAATAACTATCATGTTTAAATGGGTTTCGTGTGGAATTAATGTTGATTAACTGCATCTTACAATTAAATCAAAAGACTCTCCCTTAAGCAGGTAATCGAAAAAATGAAGCACATTGTTTATATATATATATATATATATATATATATATATATATATATATATATATATATATATATATATATATATATATATATACACATACATATACATTGACAGATCTGTTAAGAGACAGATAAAGTTGGATTACAAATAAAACAGGCATAATTAAATCGGCTGGTTGCACTTACGTCCCTTCTCACTGTGAAACGCAATTTCCAGATATGGCGAGGGAAAGGAACTCATGAACGCTATTCTAACAGCAAGAGCCCGAGCTGAGAATATGTGCCTTGGGTTCATTCTGAAAGACATTCCCAGCTGCCCGTGTGCATTCCGATACCAATGACATTACTAGGCTCACCTATATTGCCATTCTAATTACTTTTTATGCACTTGTAAACCAAAGTTCCCCGTTTACTCAAAAAAAGTGCAAAACACTATTATTGCACTTGTATTCTTTAAAAAAAAAAAAAAAAAAAAAAAAAAAAAAAAAAAAAAAAAAAACCACCACTATTATTCCAACTATTCAATATTATGATATTTTTAAAAAGCTAATTGTCTGTCATGCGTATGGTACGTTAACTTCATATAGGGAGCGAAGACCTTGACATAGGGTTCATCAGGTTACGGCTGTTTGAAATAGACATTCCAAAAGCGCCGTTCTGACGTTCCCGAACTATTTTACATAATTCTGAGCTCTGCTGCTTCTCAGGTATCGTCTGGACAGAAGCTGGGAGTCTTATATTTCGTGCGACCTTCTGAGTCTAATTATAAAAGTGATCCAGTAGATAGAATGGCAAAATTGTAATTTGCAATGCAAGCTCTATTCTGTAGTTTATGGAATGACAGTGTATCATAATCAAAAATCATTCTAGAATTACATTAGTGAAAGTTTTAAATTCCAAAGGCTAGTACTATACTAGTCTACTACTAAAACATTATTGTGAATCTATTGGAAGTGAGGTGATCTGTTGTAGTGCTTGAAGCTGTGCCTAACAGGTGCATTAAAATGTATTCTTGGAAGAAAAAAAAAATCTAATCCCTCTGCTTAAACTATATCATCAGGAAAAAAAAAGTTCCATGCTCCCAGAATAGATGTTCCACTTGTTCAATTTTAATTGTTGTATAAAGCGTTCTTGGCGTTACATGTAACTCGCAGCCTATCAATTCAAGGGAAGAGACTCGATTTTTCAAGAGCTTGTCAACACCGCGGGATTTATGTTTAGATAGATCTGTGTACTGTCCAGTGCTCTGCGGCTGATTGTGCGTTTCTCCTCTCGATTGTCCCGTAGGTGCGTAAGGTCCACTGTCAACATGTCTGACACAGAGGAAGTGTGAGTATTACAATAAATTCATTTAAAACAATTCCCTAAAACCATCACATGCATGCAGAATACCAGACATGACCACTACGAATGATCCTATAAGATCCCGAAACTGTCTTGTAAATACTTTAAATGGTATAGAACTGTGGTCTGACCCGTACAGTAAGTATACCAATACATCCAGTAATCAAATTACATATAAACGATTTAAAATATGTTATTGCTTGTGTCATAACTTAAATATAGTTCAACTGTAGTGTGCTCTAAAATCCAACACAACACATTGTGTTTAAGGCAATGGAACGTTTGGACATTGATTTGCAAAAATGATTCTTTTTCTTGATATTTTACAAGTATGTTTCGAATGTTACAGAGCATAAAGTAAACATAATTGCATTCCAAGTAAAGCATGCATTTATTTATATCTTGCCTGTCATGACCTTACATCTTTTTTTTTTTTTTTTAAGTGAGCATACCGAGGGTAAGTACCAGCAGTTCAAAGTATATATTATTTTAAAATGTAATTAATGATATTTTTTGCATACAGAGCTTCTTATAAGTAGAGTTAATTCAATGTTGCTTTGAAGTAGATTGTTCTTTTACATATTGTATTACTTCTTGTACTGTGATTTGCAATGCCCAGTTGCATGAAGGTCTTGCAGCACCATTTAGTGGTTAACTTGTGTATGACTTATTTTACTGTTAAATGTTTAATTACAGTTGTATTATAAATTCAACATATTCAATAATGTGTTAATAATGTGATTTATTTGTTTATCTGAATAGAAAAGTTTAGGGTGATGGACAATAATATACTCAGGTTTGAATTTAGCCCTGAGTGGGATTTATATTCTGTACTGTATAAATTATTTCTCCTTTTTGAAATAACATACACTGTATTACTATTAGCCTATTGGACCTTTCTGTTTTAGAGAAGCAAACCATAACTGGTAGAAAAGCAATGCTGTCAGCGTCTCATTATATAGTTGCAGGTGCTGATTATATTTCATTTTAAAAAATGAACAAATTACACAATTTCTTTCAAATGATTAAAGTTGTCAAGTGAAAATATTTAATACATGTAACTAAAGAAATAGGAAAACAGTCGAATTGTATTAATACAACAAATGCAAGCTTTTTTTTCCATTTCACAAATGCCACATCTGTGAAATAATTTTATTTTTTCTTTTACCAATGCAAATAAAAATTCCTGCAGCTATGTATAAGACAGCTCTCCATTCGGCTGGTAAACTCAATGCTTGCTGCAAGCTAGCAATCAATTTCAGAATTGACACTAAAACCATGAGGCAATGCCTTTTTAAACAGAGCCTGATGGCTTTAATGTTATGGCCTTGCTATCTTTAGACAATTACAATGATAAATTCCAGTCGACCCGATTCGTGCAATGCTTATGTGCTGCCGTGCTTCTGTCACATTCCTGTTGTACTGTGCCGTGTAAAAGACAGAACCCACTCGTTTTTAATTTTCTTATTTTACTGCTTTTTTCGGGAAATGAAGAATACGAAGAAGAAGGTAAAAAAACACTCATGATTTTCCCTCTTTCTCTCCTCTCATTCTGATACTAATTATTGACACGTTTACTGTTCACCTTTAAAAGGACCTCTTGCATCTTGACGTATTACTCTTTTTGACTGCATGCCCCCAAGCCATTTTCCCATCCCAACACCATCCATGGTTCATAGGTTTTTGTAAGTAAAATGAAGTAACAGTTTGCAAGGTAACAATGAGCATTTTTGCAATATGTACAGTATATCAACCATATAGAAAAGCCAAACTTAAGCACTAGTATCACTTTTTCATTCCTTGTCTCTGTTGATCTCTCAGTTTTTATACAGAGATAAAAACCCGCAAACTGAAGAAGCATGACAAAACGTTGGGGCTTTTGTTTTTTTTTGTTTTTTTCTAATTTCAAGATAACTTATCCTTGCATAGAGTCACTTTCTCAAATCTCAAATCCATGCATGCTAATATAGTTTTACCTCTAATAAATCACAAAACATCCAGTTCACCAGTGTTTGCCTTTATTCACACTAATTTAGTAGTTTCAAGTATCACTGATCAGTTTAATCATCCTGATGACTGGAAAAAAAAAAGATAATTTCCCATTCCTTTTTGTGACTTTCGGTTTGCAGAATTTTTTCGTATTCATTTTTTTTTCGTTTGCGTACCCTCTTGCATTAAAACCTTCCACTTTCTGTCTCTTGCTGTCCCTTGCTGTGTGCTGCATGCCATATAGCGGTCGAAGAAGTGCCTGTTGAGGGGGCACATGCAGAGGAAGGTATGTCACCCGAGTATTCATTCATCCCTTTGCCTAAACTTAATGTCAAACCAAATAAGAGATTTTAGCTCAAGCTTTGTAATGTGCATTTATTGTAAAAGCCAATACTCGATTTAATTTAGCTGTCAGGACCTCCTCTTCATAATAGAAATGTAGGGTAATGCAAAAAAAGAGCTCTGCTTTAATATCTTTGTATTTCATTGTAAACAGCATTTACTTCCTTAAACCAGACGATAGCTGCTTGATATGCTTTAGAACCAGTCTGTACCGTGTTTTTCACAACCCACAATGGTAATAATGAAAATGTAGCATGGAACACTAACTGTCAGGGATTCAAATGCAATCTCTCTTCCTTTGGAAGTCACACCAGCTTCACATGAAGTAAAATGTTTTAGAGTTCAAATGTATGATTCATATGATTTGCACACTTCAAATGCTCACTTACTATACAGTTTTACCAATACAGTAATCACCAATGTGTTAATCATCCCTCATTAGTTCCTTAATCACAGTTCCACAAACATTTTTAACTGCAACTTAAAAAATGGGGAACACCCCCAAACCTGGAGGATTAATCAAAGTTGACGTTTTTGTTACATTTATGACTGGTTTTATTTTAAAGGAAGGTGATTTATTACATTTGTATTATCTACCGACATGTGACATTTCACTTTGGGAGTTATTGCTTTTGTGGATTGTGCACTATTTGAAACCAATATGTTTTTTCACTAAGCCTGCTTTTTATATAGAAACCCCCCCAGTGCCAGTCTTTCTCTCGCCAGCTGAGAGCACCAACAGTGTAACTTTCAAACAGTTTTAAAATCAAAACAGAAAGCAACCACTGGGTGTTTCTATATTTTTGGGTGTTCTGCAGTTACAATGTTCTTGCTCTCGCTCAGTGATTTTTACTTAAGAAATTAACCTGTTGAATAGTATTTTAAATAAATAATGCATTCTCCCATATCCAAAAAGTATACCAAAAATGATGCATTACAACACAAGAGATAATCCAATTGTACTAGTACTTTTTCATGGTATTGATTCAGTGTGTAACCTGAGCATATTATTTTTGAACAGATTCCCCATCCCCAGTTTAAAAGATAAATCCAGGTTTCTACTGAATCTGCCTTGCTTGTTAATTTGCCTCATGCCCATGAACTGTGCAGCTCATGTGCAGGTACATACAGCACAACTGCTTTCCTTCAGGAAATATTTGATATTTTGCATTTGCTTTCACTGTTTGCTGCATGCACAATCCAGAAGTCTATGAAGAGGATGGTACCAGTATGTAGAAATGTTTCTGTATGTTTTTATTATGAACAATGATCTGATATTAGTTAATGTCATACTCATAAACACATTACATTACATAGCTTAGTGTGCATAGCACTGGTGCCAAATAACACAGCATTGGTAGCCACCTTTTAGCAATATATATCTAACACTAAATTGGAAAACACAATAATAATTATTATTATTGTAATATGAAGACAAATAATAATCACAATTTCTTAAGAACAATTAAGCAGTTTATCATCAGTGTGAACAGCAGGACATTCAAATTGAATATTCAAAGGGTGAAAGAATATTACTGTAAATGCTTTCATGGCTTATGTTTGATCACATTGCTCACCTTTGCTTTGCTTTTCTTTTGCTTTGCATGTCATGCTCCAAAGCCACTGAAGAAGAAGAATATGATGGTAGTTTGTATTCCCTGCAAGATAAAATTGTCCTTCTTTTTTTATTTTCATGGGGGATTGGGGAGGGTGGTGTCAGTGGGTCAAGCCAAAATTTTTCTGAAGAGTTGATTTCTTAATCTCAGGACAGCTTCATGATGCCGTATTGCTTCAGTATTCTATGCTCTAGCTAGGCTACGATGCAGATATAAATGGCAAGATGTATATTATGTCTGTGACATCAGCCCCATGTTTCTGAGTGGGATATTCAATAAATGAATAGCTCCTTCTCCTGTACAGTGTCCTTACATCATCTTTGTTTTAGAAACTACACCACATAGTAAGAAAACATATCTTACATTGAAATTTTGGCACGTCTCAATGTCTGTCTAATTGTTTAAAGAAACAACATCCTATTTTAATATCCATCATTCTTACAAGGCATGTAAGACTAATGCTGGGAACTGCTGCATTGGTTTAAACAATGGAGATCTTAAAAGTGCCACTATTTTGATCATTAAAATATGGCCCTTTGTCTACCAATCTTATAAAAATCAACAGCATTTCCAGTGCAGTTCAATTTTGATGATTTAAACGATGGCTGTATTTGGACCGGCATTGTTTAAATTAATAATATTGCCCATTGAACTGCTGTGTATTGTATAGGCTGATGTTTACCATTATCAGTATTAGTGTATCATGATGTACAGTTTAAGCTACATTACAAAGGATCATGTTTCTTTAAAGGTTATATTATACAAAAATAAAATATATAACATTTTCTTTAAAATAGTTCTTAAACACATGTAAAACACGACTAACACATTTATTAATATACACTGTGATATTTTAAACCTTGTTTTTGCACACGTGTGATTTTTATAAATGTATATTCCAGCTTATTTAATATAACATGTTGTTTTTCAGTGTTTCAGAGTACTTTTACACTAAACACAGTAAAATAAATAACATCTTCTTTTTGACAGTAGAAGATACAGATACAAAGGTATCTACTAAACACTTCTGTTTGTGTTTACTTGTTATTTACTCTCAAACTAAAACGTGAATATCTAATGAACTGAGGTTTTTGAAGTCTCTGTACATTTTTGTTGGCAGTCTGACAGATGATAGGCTTATATTAACTGTGTTAAATGTCATTGTCCCTTTTTTTATTTGTTTGTATTTAATAGAGGAGAAGCCAAAGCCCAAGTAAGTAAAAACAATAAACATGAAGCTACTACTAAAATTGTAAATATATGTATTTCTAACGATATTACTGTTATTGCAATAATTATTATAATAGTTCACTTATGCAAAAGTTGGTCTATGATAACATTTTTTAAAACTTTTAAGCATTATTTTATATTCCAATTAACTTTCTAAAATCTAAAACTTTAGAAAACTGTGTACTGCATGCCAGTGTTTAAGTTCTATTTCTAGTTCTATCTGTAAGCTTCTCATAGCAACATACAAAAGGACAATACACATTGAGGATAGCCACCTCCTTAAACTTTTTTATGATCCTAAACAGATTGGCTGCCCCTAAGATCCCAGATGGTGAAAAAGTTGACTTTGATGTAAGTTTGGTACAATTATTTGACTGATGTTTTCAATGAAGTGATAATCTGGACTTTGAAGATGGTTATGTAAAATAATACTATTAAAGCATTATAGAGCAAGTTCTAAAATTAATTGATTTTAAATGTATGAAAAACAGATTGAGTGCAATTTAGTTTGGTTGTTTTATTATTTGTTGGGCTTTTGATAAACTTTTAATCAAAAACTTTTTCATCACATTTACTGCGGGTTGATATTTTTACTGTGGGGTTAAAAAATGTGCTAGAAATGAAAAAGGTCATCAATATATTATCAATGTAATATGTATATAAAGAGGCTTTCCACACCTCTTCTTCTGCCCTGTACAGGACATTCATAAGAAACGTCAGAACAAGGACCTGAATGAGCTGCAGGCCCTGATTGATGCTCACTTTGAGCATAGGAAGAAAGAGGAAGAGGAGCTCATCGCTCTCAAGGATAGAATTGTAGGTGTCATGTAACTGTGGCCACATCACCTTCCAATGCTATTGCTAGTCACCATGTTCATATTGTACGCTGAACAAGATTGCACGGTGTTCTTGTGTATCATATCAGTTTATAAATGTTTTTTTTTTTTTTTGTTTGATCCATATTAGGCCACTGTTACAGTAGTATGTTCTCCCAATTTGAGGGCATCTAGCATATAGTAGGTTAATGTCTGCATCACTTGAGATGTAATGACAGTCCTTGAGCTTGGTATAAAGGAAAACATGAATAACCAATTGCCTGTTTAACACAGCTCACTGCTGACTGTCAAGGTCAGGATTTATTGTTTTTTTTTTCCTATAACATGTCCCTTTACGTGTCGGAATCAATCACTTGAGTTTGATTTAGTGCATGTTGACTTTGAAGCATGCATGCTTTGCCTTTGTTATGTTTACACAGCTTTTCAGCTCTTAACTGATGTGGGTTTCCTCGCCACAGGAAAAGCGTAGAGCAGAGCGATCTGAGCAACAGAGAATCCGATCTGAGAAGGATAAGGAGCGCCAGGCGAGACAGGCTGTGAGTGGGATCTCCTTTTCAAGCAACAATATCACACCTCACTAAGTTTCACTTGGATTATAAGATGTTGTAGAATAGTCATCCCTTGGCTGGTTTAAATATGGAACCAAGCTAACACGCGCCACACTTCCATAGTAACTGGAGAAAAGATACCTTTTCTCCAGGCAAATCAAAAAGTAATAGATTTCTTTGATTCTAGTGTTCAAAAGCTCACCCCACTGTTCAATCCGGGCCCTCATTCAGAAATTACATAGTGGCACTGCAATTGTTTGCAGATTTCTTCAACACCGATCTCTTTCCATGTCTTTGTGTAACAAACTACCTGTAATGTGCCCTGCAGGAGGAGAAGGCAAGGAGAGAGGAGGACAACATAAAGAGGATGGCTGAGGATGACTTGAAGAAGAAGAAGGCTCTGAGCAATATGGGCTCTCAGTACAGCAGCTACCTGGCCAAGGTAAACTATGGAAAGGCTGTAATGTCATGTTGAAATGCACACAAAATCAATTGTCAGGCTATTTGATAGTGTGCAACGTTTTCTGTTATATATGTGATGGATTATTAAATACTACTGATTGCAATTGATGAGTTGGATAACTATATTTACTACTTAAAGAACAACTTGGTTTGGTCTCTGTTTGTTTGTTGCTATTTTTACTTGTAGTAGTAAAGTGTATATTTAAAGTGTACCATACGCTACATATTGCTTTTAATACTAGTCATTCTTTTTACATTTCTAAAGCAAATAATCATTTTAAAGCGTTCCTCAACCTGTTTTGCTCCCTCATGCAATAGACAGTCTTTTGGGTTCTGTGTTTTGGTTTGTGAACCACTTTTTTATTCTGGTAAATTCAGGCTGACCAGAAGAGAGGTGGCAAGAAGCAGACTGAGAGGGAGAAGAAGAAGAAGATCCTGGCAGACAGGCGCAAGCCTCTTAACATTGACCATCTCAACGAAGATAAGCTGAGGTATATATAATATAAATATATATATATATATATATATATATATATATATATATATATATATATATATATATATTCTAATAATATATATAAATTGTATATTATACATGTATAAACTGTATAGTATAATACATACATTACAAAGAAATGTACATAGCTGGAAAAATGAAAAATGGCTTGGCCAAAAATCCTTTAATCATTGCAGTATTTTAATTAGTGCAACAGTAAATATATTACTGCAGTGTGTGATATAGGGTTTAGTAGGCGCTATGTGCAGTCAGAAAAGACTTATGACATGAACCATTCCTGATTGCAGATAGAAAGCTGGTTGTATCCCCAGAGGCAGGGCACCGTGTTTTGCACGAGATGGACCTTCACTAAATATAATTTCCCCTTGTATTTGATAGTTTCTCAATATCTAGTCTTATTTTTTTAAGACATGAGAATACAGTTTCTAGAGAGATGGGTTCACATAATGACATATTGTTTTAAATGTTCACCCCAGGGAGAAGGCTAAGGAACTGTGGGACTGGATGCACAGTTTGGAGTCCGAGAAGTTCGACTATGGAGAGCAGCTGAAGAAGCAGAAGTATGAGGTGGGTATTTTGTGCGGAAAGAACTGTGACCAGATGCTGATTTCAATTGTTGGTTTCACTTTTGTTTTATTAAAATTTGTAAAAAAACAAAAAAAAAAGTTATTTTTTGCAGATAATGCCTTCTGGTCCAGCCCAAACTGGACACAGTCTTCTTCATAATTAAAACATGTTCATGTTGTTTTGTTTTCAGGTCATCTCACTCAGAAACCGAATTGATGAGCTGCAGAAGCAGTAAGTAGAGTCTTAGATAGTAGCATGGGGCTGATGCATGTCTGGGGAGGCTTAAACATAATCCTCTAAAGAACGTTTTAGGTTTAGAGGTTATTTCTGGTAATGCTTAGAAATGTGAGGTAACACAGTATAAGCACTGTAATTATCAATATGCCCACTCAAAAACATAGAGCATACATCCATACATACACACTTTGATTGCAAGAACATCTGTATTATATTTCTTGTCTATTTTTTTTTTTTTTTTGGTGTAATTTACAGACATTTTAGATTTACATTTTCATTTACATCTTGGGGGTTGTGCATGTCAAATGCATGCACAAAACATGTTCTTACCTTATCCAACTGGAGCATATTTAGAAAACATCAGCACACTGATAAATGCATAAGGCTGCAACACAGTCGTCTGAATGCTAGTGCTCCATGGATATGGTCCCATATGTTATTGGAAAACGTTGCTAGCAGTGGGGCAGTTACATTATTAAAAGCAAAAATAAAATCTCACATGGTTCTCATTTGCTTTCGTATTACAGCAGCAAGAAGGGCGCAGCCGCCCGCCGCAGAAAGTAAGCGGTCTGACTCCGAGCCTTCAGCCCAAGTATGCACCCAACCCACTCCTCAAGCTTGGACTGTGGCATTACAGGACCCCTGCTGGCCAAAGCTATCCAGACAACAGCTAGATCCACGACATGGAAACGAGTCACACGACTGTCTTATTCACTGTTTCCTGTTGTATCAAGTGCAACAAAGCCACATTTATTGCCTAGTGTAGTTCCCATGTTCTCTGCCATCCTGCATTGTTGAGTAGTTCTCATTTTTTGTAAATAAAGCGTGACTATTCTACTTCTGTCCGTAGACCTACGATTGTTCGCACCGCAATAAAAACCCTTCTCAATGCTCTTTTATTTTGTCTAAAGAACAAGGTTTTAAAAATGTTTTTTGTGAACCAGCAATGTTATCACTTAGTCTAATTTCTTGTGTTCAGGATCTCTCTCTTGGTTCCTGTTATTTATTGTTGGTTAACTTTAATGTGTATTTTTAATTACAACATAATTACACATGTATTTTTTCTTGGTACCAAATCAATTGCTGAGTTGTAGGTCATATTTACTTCTTTGGACTGACTGCAATCACACATGTGTAACACAGCGCAAGAACTAATTGGGTACCAGGGCACCTATCTGCAATACAAGAATGTTCCACAAGGTGTCCCTGTCTCCAAGTTTAAATCACAGAACAAACGTAATAATCTCACCCTTGAGTGTTTATAGTCATGCATGATCATACACAGAATTAATGGTTTTAATTAATCATTGGTTATCCCTAGGATATTGCATAATAAGAATCTTATGGGCCTCCAAACGCATACCGAAATAAATACCTCAAGTCAAAATCAGACCACCAATTGCCTGTGCAAGCCGGCCTGGGACAAAACGATAGGTGAGACAGACTCCATTGAACTAAAGCAACGTACATCTTTCATCGTTAGTAGTTCAATCAGTTTGAATTAATGTTTGAATTTTATTAAACAGTCCACAGTAGACATTAATTAATAGGTTGCAACCTGCGGCGGAAATACGCATTTTGAATTAACTTGAGGATTTCTGGCAACACAGGAGATTAAAACAAACCAGACTGTGGCTGGACTGCCAGATGAAATCAGTAAAGAAAGTCCGCTGTTTTTGACGTTCATTGCTAACTTGATGGTCGAGAGACACAGTTTTGGTAACAGGTGAGTGTTCTCCCTAAACATTTCGGTCTTTCAAAAGCATCCTGCATTATTCAAGTCTGATATATAGCCGGCCTGCCTGCATGACGTGTTCTTATATTTGTTTCTGAAAGTGACAGGAAGGATGTGTTTGCTAATAAGGCGTTAGTATTTCAGGTGATCTAATTGTGTTGCTCAAAATACGCGCATGTGATGTAAGATTATCCTTTTCTCAAAAGGCATTGGTAGGTAGTAGGTTACATAGACTACAGCGAGTTTTTACGTTTACATACAGTATTCAATGTTTTTTTGTAAAGTCCTGTGAGACAGACGGCAGATACGTTTTAATACTTACACGTAATAGTTGTGTGCTTTTTTTTTTATTCTTTGATCAAAAAAAAAAGAAAAAAAAAAATGCAATTAACGTTTCAAACGAGTGCTGGTTTTTTTCCCCCCGTAGACCAAAAAAATCTAAAATACTTATTACACAAAAGGCTTCTTTATTTACCTCACCTAAATACACATCGTTTATACGTTTCAAAGCACAATGGTCAAAACCAAAATGGCTTTACGTGATCTTGACGTAAAGTCGTTGTTGTACTTGAATCATATTATTATTATTATTATTATTATTATATTATTATTATTATTATTATTATTATTATTATTATTATTATTATAAACAGCTATAACCTAACATTTGGAACCCATTGTCTTTCAAGATATAATATAAAATGAGCTTCAAATTATTTTGTATTTGGTAGCACTGGAGGGTCTGTGCTTTCATACCCTTTCTTAGGCTTCCCCATTACAATAATATGTAGGAGTTATGAACCATTATATGACATAGCGTGCTGTATAATGTAGTAGAAATTGTTGGGGTTCCCCCAAATAGGAATTGCATTGACACAACAAATTAACCCTAAAACCACCAAACAAAATAAGTTGAATTAGTGTATCATTTAATGTTAACCATTGAATGACAGAGTGCCAAATATTAGGCTAGCTGTATACGATAATAATAATAATAATAATAATAATAATAATAATAATAATAATAATAATAATAATAATAATAATAATAACTCGATTCAACACTATACGTCATGATAATGCACTAAAGCTATTTTGATCCAAACCACTGTGCTTGAAAGGTTAATAACGGTCTGTATTTAGGTAAGGTAAATAAAGGAGAGTGTTGTGTAATTACTATTTTTGTATTATAGCCAGTGGGATGAAGATATTTCACAACACCGGAATCAGGGTCCGGCTTGGATCGCTTTGTGTTCAATAAGATTTTCCGGTTCCATAGCGGGTTTATTCTCGTTTTAAAACAATCTGTAACGTTGCAGGATGTTTTTTCCCCAGACAAAACGATCTTTAATCAAGCTGTGACAAAGTTTTATGAATGTGGTTGTGCCGGAAGGTTTTATTTGTTGTTATACCACGAGATGGCACTGCTGTTCAGAATAGTATGCTGATCAAACTAAACAGTCAATGCTGCTTCGAGACGCAGAGGTATTTGTCTCCTAGCAACGTGGAAGCCATCTGTCAGTATTGGCCAAACAAATCTGATGCCGCATTCATAAAACCTACTCGAAAAGGCCAAAAAGTTTTACCTATAAGGGACCCGTTCTTTGTACTCGTGTATCACTCGTTTTAAACACCTCAAAATGATGGTATCTCTTTTCCATTGTATTATACTAGGTACAATTTTTCAATTTAAAGTTTTGCACTAGGTGCCATTATGATAACTTGATTATTTTGTGCACTAACATGCACTGCCAAGCACAGTTAATAAACATTCCTTTTATTTTGGCAGCGCTTCACAAATTTCCCATAGTAAAAACATAGCAAAATATAAAAATGTAAAGGCAAACTATGGTGAATTCATAGTGTAACAATGGGAAAACCATGCAAATGTATTCTAGCAAACTTTTCCATACTACTACTACTACTACTACTAATATAATAATAATAATAATAATAATAATAATAATAATAATAATAATAATAATAATAATAACCCGTGTACTGTCGCAATAAACAGACCTGTAATCCTCATGCTGGAACATGAAACGAGTTTATTGACTGTACAAACGCGTAACAGTGATGTTCCCTGCATTCTAGGACATCTAAAAATAGACAGA